>NC_092106.1:49632027-49644527 GCF_045679555.1 Salvelinus alpinus
CTCCTGCCACAACCTGAGGGGCAGACAGATATGTGTCCTCCTGTCACAACCTGAGGGACAGACAGATATGTGTCCTCCTGCCACAACCTGAGGGACAGACAGATATGTGTCCTCCTGCCACAACCTGAGGGACAGACAGATATGTGTCCTCCTGCCACAACCTGAGGGACAGACAGATATGTGTCCTCCTGTCACAACCTGAGGGACAATATGTGTCCTCCTGTCACAACCTGAGGGACAATATGTGTCCTCCTGTCACAACCTGAGGGACAATATGTGTCCTCCTGTCACAACCTGAGGGACAATATGTGTCCTCCTGTCACAACCTGAGGGACAATATGTGTCCTCCTGTCACAACCTGAGGGACAATATGTGTCCTCCTCAGGTTGTGAGGAGGGACAGCCAGTGAAAAGTGCAATGCAATGTTAATAATATTTCACCATTTAGTTTTGTTTTTCATACCATGTCATTATTGATGCCTTATTGCTGTTGGGCCCACCATTTTTTGACAATGTAAGTAACTGAAATTGCCATGTCAATAAAGTTTGCTGAATTGAACTGAGAGCAGAGAGAGCAAGCAGAGACCAGAGAGTCAGAGAGAGAGAGAGTGAGAGAATAGAGAGAACAGGGAGAGCAAAGAGAGACACGGGGCAGAGAGAGAGAGAGAACAGAGGGAGAGAACAGAGAGAGAGCAGAGAGAGAAAGAGAGCAGAGAGAGAGAGAGAGAGAGAGAGATAGAACAGAGAGAGAGAGACAGAGCCGAGAGACAGAGAGCAGAGAGGAAGAGAGACAGAGCTGAGAGAGGGAGATAACAGAGAGAGATTGCAGAAAGAGAGAGAGAGCAGAGAGAGCAGAGCGAGAGAGACACAGAGCAGAGAGATTGAGATAACACAGAGAGAGAGAGAGAGAGCAGAGAGAGAGAGCAGAGAGAGGGAGGGAGAGCAGATAGAGAGAGGGAGGGAGTGCAGAGGCAGAGAGAGCGAGAGAGAGATAGAGAGAAGGAGGGAGGGAGAAAGAGGGAGGTAGAGCAGAGAGCGGCAGAGAGATAGAGAGGGAGAGGGAGAGAGGAGAGTGGAGTGGAGAAAAAATATCAATTCCAAAATCTGCTTCAAAAGTGGATGGAAACTGAATGCTAATAAAGTAGAGCTTTAATTCATCACTGTGCCAGAGGGAGAGAGAGAGATGCCAGGGAGGGAGAGAGAGAGATGCCGGGGAGGGAGAGAGAGAGAGAGAGATGCCAGGGAGGGAGAGAGAGAGATGCCAGGGAGGGAGAGAGAGAGATGCCGGGGAGGGAGAGAGAGAGATGCCAGGGAGGGAGAGAGAGAGATGCCAGGGAGGGAGAGAGAGAGTGATGCCGGGGAGGGAGAGAGCGAGAGAGATGCCGGGGAGGGAGAGAGAGAGAGATGCCAGGGAGGGAGAGAGAGAGATGCCAGGGAGGGAGAGAGAGAGATGCCAGGGAGGGAGAGAGAGAGATGCCGGGGAGGGAGAGAGAGAAATGCCGGGGAGGGAGAGAGAGAGAGATGCCAGGGAGAGAGAGAGAGAGATGCCAGGGAGGGAGAGAGATGCCGGGGAGGGAGAGAGAGAGATGCCGGGGAGGGAGAGAGAGAGATGCCAGGGAGGGAGAGAGATGCCGGGGAGGGAGAGAGAGAGAGATGCCAGGGAGAGAGAGAGCGAGATGCCAGGGCGAGAGAGAGATGCCAGGGAGGGAGAGAGAGAGATGCCGGGGAGGGAGAGAGAGAGATGCCAGGGAGGGAGAGAGAGAGATGCCAGGGAGGGAGAGAGAGAGATGCCAGGGAGGGAGAGAGATGCCGGGGAGGGAGAGAGAGAGATGCCGGGGAGGGAGAGAGAGAGATGCCGGGGAGGGAGAGAGAGAGATGCCAGGGAGGGAGAGAGAGAGATGCCAGGGAGGGAGAGAGAGAGATGCCAGGGAGGGAGAGAGAGAGATGCCAGGGAGGGAGAGAGAGAGATGACGGGGAGGGAGAGAGAGATGCCGGGGAGGGAGAGAGAGAGATGCCAGGGAGGGAGAGAGATAGATGACGGGGAGGGAGAGAGAGATGCCGGGGAGGGAGAGAGAGAGATGCCGGGGAGGGAGAGAGAGAGATGCCAGGGAGGGAGAGAGAGAGATGCCAGGGAGGGAGAGAGAGAGATGCCAGGGAGGGAGAGAGAGAGATGACGGGGAGGGAGAGAGAGATGCCGGGGAGGGAGAGAGAGAGATGCCAGGGAGGGAGAGAGAGAGATGCCAGGGAGGGAGAGAGAGAGATGCCAGGGAGGGAGAGAGAGAGATGCCAGGGAGGGAGAGAGAGAGATGCCAGGGAGGGAGAGAGAGAGATGACGGGGAGGGAGAGAGAGATGCCGGGGAGGGAGAGAGAGAGATGCCGGGGAGGGAGAGAGAGAGATGCCAGGGAGGGAGAGAGATAGATGCCGGGGAGGGAGAGAGAGAGATGCCGGGGAGGGAGAGAGAGAGATGCCAGGGAGGGAGAGAGAGAGATGCCAGGGAGGGAGAGAGAGAGATGCCAGGGAGGGAGAGAGAGAGATGCCGGGGAGGGAGAGAGAGAGATGCCAGGGAGGGAGAGAGAGAGATGCCAGGGAGGGAGAGAGAGAGATGCCAGGGAGGGAGAGAGAGAGATGCCAGGGAGAGAGAGAGAGAGATGCCGGGGAGGGAGAGAGATAGATGCCGGGGAGGGAGAGAGAGAGATGCCGGGGAGGGAGAGAGAGAGATGCCAGGGAGGGAGAGAGAGAGATGCCGGGGAGGGAGAGAGAGAGATGCCAGGGAGGGAGAGAGAGAGATGCCAGGGAGGGAGAGAGAGAGATGCCAGGGAGGGAGAGAGAGAGATGACGGGGAGGGAGAGAGATAGATGCCGGGGAGGGAGAGAGAGAGATGCCAGGGAGGGAGAGAGAGAGATGCCGGGGAGGGAGAGAGAGAGATGCCGGGGAGGGAGAGAGAGAGATGCCAGGGAGGGAGAGAGAGAGATGCCAGGGAGGGAGAGAGAGAGATGCCAGGGAGGGAGAGAGAGAGATGCCGGGGAGGGAGAGAGAGAGATGCCAGGGAGAGAGAGATGCCGGGAGGGAGAGAGAGAGATGACGGGTGAGGGAGAGAGAGAGATGCCAGGGAGGGAGAGAGAGAGATGCCAGGGAGGGAGAGAGAGAGATGCCAGGGAGGGAGAGAGAGAGATGCCAGGGAGGGAGAGAGAGAGATGCCAGGGAGGGAGAGAGAGAGATGCCAGGGAGAGAGAGAGATGCCAGGGAGGGAGAGAGAGAGATGCCAGGGAGGGAGAGAGAGAGATGCCAGGGAGGGAGAGAGAGAGATGCCAGGGAGAGAGAGAGATGCCAGGGAGGGAGAGAGAGAGATGCCGGGGAGGGAGAGAGAGAGATGCCAGGGAGGGAGAGAGAGAGATGCCGGGGAGGGAGAGAGAGAGATGCCAGGGAGGGAGAGAGAGAGATGCCAGGGAGGGAGAGAGAGAGAGAGAGTGATGCCGTGTGGTACTGTGGTGTGGCGGTGTATTGAACAGAATGACTCTCATCAAATATTGGAAAAAGCAAAGGGAACAACAAAAGCAAAGCAGAGGGAGGTAGAAGGAGAGAGGCTAAGCAGACAGATGAATGACCTTCATGGGTCCTTGCTGCTGAGAGAGTTGGAGTAGTCCTCGCAGGAAGAATGTGTGCTAATTGTTCACAGAGTAATGGACTGAAAGAAGAGCCACAGTCCCCTGGATAAATAACATCACGGAGGAGGATCGTTAGACTAGACACTGCTGCCTGTACACTCAGTCTGCATCCTAAATGGTACTCTATTCCCTAGGTATTGCACTGTAAGGATCTAGTGTAAAATAATAGGGAATAGTGTGTCATTTGAGACACACTCAGCAGCGGTTTAAGCAACTGCATCTCAGTGCAAGAGGCATCACAGCAGTCCCTGGTTTGATTCCCGGGCTGTATGACATCCGGCCGTGATTGTGGAGTCCCATAGGGCGGCCCAGCGTCATGCGGGTTTGCCCGGGGGGGGGGGGGGGGGGTAGTCCGTCTTACCTGGCTTGCCTAGTTAAATAAAGGGTACGTGTAAAACAAACATGTAGAATGCCTGGGATAAAGTACACACATGAATGAATGGGCCGGTGAAAAGCCACACGATTTTCATGGTAAACACTGTGCATGTCAGCACAAGCATGAATTACCTTGTAACGCGTTGAATCCAGGCCTATAACTCACACCGTATATGAATTCTACTTGGTTTCATCACTGCTGAGAGAATGCTAATTCCTGACTTATCCCTGAAACCCAGTTAGCAGGTTTGATTAAAGACAGTCTCATCTATCTCCTCTCCTCATAATCCTGGGATGAGTGATACGACCATCTCTCTGCCATGGCTAAGGTTCCATCAGGCTGTGTGTGTGTGTGTGTGTGTGTGTGTGTGTGTGTGTGTGTGTGTGTGTGTGTGTGTGTGTGTGTGTGTGTGTGTGTGTGTGTGTTTCTGCGTGAGCCTTGTGTCTCAAGCTGATGATGACAGCACCACAGAGACATCCTTCACCCCACCCCAGGCATCACACACACACACAGACAGACACACAGACAGACAGACAGACAGACAGACAGACAGACAGACAGACAGACAGACAGACAGACAGACAGACAGACAGACAGACAGACACCACAGACACCACAGACAGACACCACAGACAGACAGACATACACCACAGACAGACACCACAGACAGACAGACAGACACCACAGACACGACAGACACGACAGACAGACACCAGAGACAGACAGACAGACAGACAGACAGACAGACAGACAGACAGACAGACAGGCAGACAGACAGACAGACAGACAGACAGAGACATCCTTCACCCCAGCCCAGAGATCCATCTCCTTTAGGCAGCTAACGGTGGTGATGAACCTGCTTTGCCTTGAACACTGTGTGTGTGTCTGTGTGTGGGTGTGTTTGTGTGGGTGTGTGGGTGTGTTTGTGGGGGTGTGTGTGTGGGGGGGAGGGGGTCTCCTCCCTGACAGCCACCTTCCCTTCAAGTCTTGAATCATACCTAGGAGAGACAGAGAGAAAGAGAGAGAGAGAGACAGATAAAAAGAGAGAGAGAGAGAGAGAGAGAGAGAGAGAGAGAGAGAGAGAGAGAGAGAGAGAGAGAAAGAAAGAGGGACAGAGAAAGAGAGAGAGGGAGAGATAAACAGAGAGAGAGAGAAGAGAGAGAGAGAGAGAGAGAGAGAGAGAGAGAGAGAGAGAGAGAGAGAGAGAGAGAGAGAGAGAGAGTTAGAGACAGATAGAGAGACAGGGAGAGAGAGAGAGATAAACAGAGAGAGAGAGAGAGAGAGTACACAGAGCTGCTTAGACCCAGTGTCCAGAACTAACACTTCAGAACATCCTCAATCTCCTCAAAACACAGGTCTGAATTCTGCTCGAGAGGAGAGACGTGCAGTAGCTGTTGAATCACATAGAAAGGGTTCCTAATCAACAGTGTAATAAAAAACACATTTCCTAAATCATTGTAATAGTGTGAGAATCGTATTACATGTCAAGGAGCATACACAGGTCTGAGTTGTAGCTCTTTAGCGTTTATCTGCAGATAAAGTGACCTTTTACCCTCTCCACCCCACCCTGCCATACATCTCCATACACCTCCATACACCTCCATATACATCCATACACCTCCATACACCTCCATACATCTCCATACACCTTCATACACCTCCATAGTCCTCCATACACCTCCATACACCTCCATAGTCCTCCATACACCTCCATACACCTCCATACACCTCCATACACCTCCATAGTCCTCCATACACCTCCATACACCTCCATACCTCTCCATAGTCCTCCATACACCTCCATACACCTCCACCCCACCCTGCCATACACCTCCATACACCTCCACCCCACCCTGCCATACACCTCCATACACTCCATACACCTCCATACACCTCCATACACCTCCATACACCTCCACCCCACCCTGCCATACACCTCCATACACCTCCATACACCTCCATACTCCTCCATACACCTCCATACACCTCCACCCCACCCTGCCATACACCTCCATACACTCCATACACCTCCATACACCTCCACACCTCCATACACCTCCACCCCACCCTGCCATACACCTCCATACTCCTCCATATACCTCCATACATCTCCATACCACTCCATACACCTCCATACACCTTCATACACCTCCATACATCTCCATACACCTCCATACACCTTCATACACCTCCATCTTCTCCATACTCCTCCATACACATCCATACACCTCCATACTCCTCCATACACCTCCATACACCTCCATACACCTCCATACACCTCCATACACCTTCATACACCTCCATCTTCTCCATACTCCTCCATACACCTCCATACATCTCCATACTCCTCCATACACCTCCATACACCTCCATACACCTCCATACACCTTCATACACCTCCAAACAGCTTCATACACCTCCATACACCTCCATATACCTGCATACACCTGCATACACCTCCATACACCTTCATACACCTCCATATACCTCAATACACCTCCATACACCTTCATACACATCCATACACCTCCATACACCTCCATACACCTCCATATACCTGCATACACCTGCATACACCTCTATTCACCTTTATACACCTCCATATACCTCCATACACCTCCATATACCTCCATACACCTCCATACACCTTCATACACCTCCATATATCTCCATACTCCTCCATACACCTCCATACACCTTCATACTCCTCCATACACCTCCATACTCCTTCATACACCTCCATACACCGCCATAGTCCTCCATACACCTCCATACACCTTCATACTCCTCCATACACCTCCATATACCTTCATACACCTCCATACACCTCCATACACCTCCATACACCTCCATACTCCTCCATACACCTCCATACACCTCCATACTCCTCCATACACCTCCATACACCTCCATACTCCTCCATACACCTCCATACACCTCCATACACCTGCATACACCTGCATACACCTGCATACACCTCCATACACCTGCATACACCTGCATACACCTCCATACACCTCCATACACCTGCATACACCTCCATACACCTTCATACACCTCCATAGTCCTCCATATACTGTATATTTGCCACTGTTAACAAGTGGAACAGGGAATTACATCGTTTTATGTAATTTAGCAGACGCTCTTATCCAGTGTTAAGTGCCTTGCTCAAGGGTACATCGGCAGAGTTTACACCTAGTCGGCTCATGAGTTCAAACCAGCGACCTTTTGGTTACTGGCCCAGCGCTCTGAACCACTAGGCTACCTGAAGGGTTGTACTTCATAAAAAGGTGAAAGCGAATGCTTATGGCACAGAGTGGAAGCTTTCTCATGACTGGGAGTAACTGCCCACAGATACCTAAAAGAAAGGCAGGGGATCCGAAAACCAGTCCGTATCTGGTGTGACCAACACTTACCTCGTGCAGCGCGACACATCTCCTCCTCGTAGAGTTTATCAGGCTGTTGATTGCGGCCTGTGGAATGTTGTCCCGCTGCTCTTCAATGGCTGTGCGAAGTTGCCTGATATTGGCGGGGAACTCGAACACGCTGTTGTACACACGTCAAGCCAGAGCATCCCAAACATGCCCCAATGGGTGACATGTCTGGTGAGTATGCAGGGCCATGGAAGAACCTAGGACATGTTCAGCTTCCAGAAAATAGTGAATAAAAAACATGGTTATCATACTGAACAAAAGAGGTGATGGTGGAAAGGCCATGACGATGGATGACATCACAGTAGGCTTCAGGATGTGTTTGTTGTCCTTTAGCTTTATGCCTGCCCATACCGTAACCCCACTACCACCACGGAGGCACTCTGTTCACAATGTTAACATCACCAAACCGCTCACCCACACGACGCCATACACGCTGTCTGCCAACTGCCCAGTTGAAACCGGGGATTCATCCGTGAAGAACACACGTCTCCAGCGTGCCGGTGGCCATCAAAGGTGAGCATTTGCCCACTG
The DNA here is from genome assembly GCF_045679555.1 of Salvelinus alpinus. Classification (NCBI taxonomy): domain Eukaryota; kingdom Metazoa; phylum Chordata; class Actinopteri; order Salmoniformes; family Salmonidae; genus Salvelinus; species Salvelinus alpinus. Next base: position 49,640,034 of record NC_092106.1, read on the forward strand.
AAGTCGGTTACGACGCTAACCTGCAGTCAGGTGAGCTTCCCTGAGACTAAGAAATTCTTCCGTTGCGCAGTTTGATGGCAGTTTCATCAGCTCTCTGGGTGGCTGTTCTCAGACGATAACGCAGGTGAAGAATCCGGATGTGGAGGTCCTGGGCAAGTGTGGTTACATGTGATCTGCGGTGGTGAGGCCGGTTGGACGTACTGCCAATTTCTACAAAACGACGTTGGAGGCGGCTTATGGTAGAGAAAATAACATTACATTCTCTGGCAACAGCTCTGGTGGACATACCTGCAGTCAGCATGCCAATTGCGCACTCCCTCAAAACTTGAGACATCTGTGTCATTGTGTTGTGTGACAAAACTGCACATTTTAAACAACAGCCTTTCATTATCCACAGCACAAGGTGCACCTGTGTAATGATCATTCGGTTTAATCAGCTTCTTGATATGCCACACCTGTCAGGGTCATCTTCTCTAAAGCAGGACAACATTATGAACTAAGGGTCGTCTTCTCTAAAGCAGGACAACATTATGAACTAAGGGTCGTCTTCTCTAATAGACAACACCATTATGAACTAAGGGTCGTCTTCCCTAATAGACAACACCATTATGAACTAAGGGTCGCCTTCTCTAAAGAACAACACCATTATGAACTATGGGTCGTCTTCTCTAATAGACAACACCATTGTGAACTAAGGGTCGTCTTCTCTAATAGACAACACCATTATGAACTAAGGGTCGTCTTCTCTAAAGAACAACACCATTATGAACTAAGGGTCGTCTTCTCTAAAGAACAACACCATTATGAACTAAGGGTCGTCTTTCCTAAAGAACAACACCATTATGAACTAAGGGTCGTCTTCTCTAAAGAACAACACCATTATGAACTAAGGGTCGTCTTCCCTAAAGAACAACACCATTATGAACTAAGGGTCGTCTTCCCTAAAGAACAACACCATTATGAACTAAGGGTCGCCTTCTCTAAAGAACAACACCATTATGAACTAAGGGTCGTCTTCTCTAATAGACAACACCATTATGAACTAAGGGTCGTCTTCTCTAAAGAACAACACCATTATGAACTAAGGGTCGTCTTCTCTAAAGAACAACACCATTATGAACTAAGGGTCGTCTTCTCTAATAGACAACAACATTGTGAACTAAGGGTCGTCTTCTCTAATAGACAACACCATTGTGAACTAAGGGTCGTCTTCTCTAATAGACAACACCATTATGAACTAAGGGTCGTCTTCTCTAAAGAACAACACCATTGTGAACTAAGGGTCGTCTTCTCTAAAAGACAACACCATTATGAACTAAGGGTCGTCTTCTCTAATAGACAACAACATTGTGAACTAAGGGTCGTCTTCTCTAATAGACAACACCATTATGAACTAAGGGTCGTCTTCTCTAATAGACAACACCATTATGAACTAAGGGTCGTCTTCTCTAATAGACAACACCATTGTGAACTAAGGGTCGTCTTCCCTAAAGAACAACACCATTGTGAACTATAGGTCGTCTTCTCTAATAGACAACACCATTGTGAACTAAGGGTCGTCTTCCCTAAAGAACAACACCATTATGAACTAAGGGTCGTCTTCTCTAAAGAACAACACCATTGTGAACTAAGGGTCGTCTTCCCTAAAGAACAACACCATTATGAACTAAGGGTCGTCTTCTCTAATAGACAACACCATTATGAACTAAGGGTCGTCTTCTCTAATAGACAACACCATTATGAACTAAGGGTCGTCTTCCCTAAAGAACAACACCATTATGAACTAAGGGTCGTCTTCTCTAATAGACAACACCATTATGAACTAAGGGTCGTCTTCTCTAATAGACAACACCATTATGAACTAAGGGTCGTCTTCTCTAATAGACAACACCATTGTGAACTAAGGGTCGTCTTCTCTAATAGACAACACCATTATGAACTAAGGGTCGTCTTCTCTAATAGACAACACCATTGTGAACTAAGGGTCGTCTTCCCTAATAGACAACACCATTATGAACTAAGGGTCGTCTTCTCTAATAGACAACACCATTGTGAACTAAGGGTCGTCTTCTCTAAAGAACAACACCATTGTGAACTAAGGGTCGTCTTCCCTAAAGAACAACACCATTATGAACTAAGGGTCGTCTTCCCTAAAGAACAACACCATTATGAACTAAGGGTCGTCTTCTCTAAAGAACAACACCATTGTGAACTAAGGGTCGTCTTCCCTAAAGAACAACACCATTATGAACTAAGGGTCGTCTTCTCTAATAGACAACACCATTATGAACTAAGGGTCGTCTTCTCTAAACAACAACACCATTGTGAACTGAGGGTCGTCTTCCCTAAAGAACAACACCATTGTGAACTAAGGGTCGTCTTCCCTAAAGAACAACACCATTATGAACTAAGGGTCGTCTTCTCTAATAGACAACACCATTATGAACTAAGGGTCGTCTTCCCTAAAGAACAACACCATTGTGAACTAAGGGTCGTCTTCTCTAATAGACAACACCATTATGAACTAAGGGTCGTCTTCTCTAATAGACAACACCATTATGAACTAAGGGTCGTCTTCTATAATAGACAACAACATTGTGAACTAAGGGTCGTCTTCTCTAATAGACAACACCATTATGAACTAAGGGTTGTCTTCTCTAATAGACAACACCATTATGAACTAAGGGTCGTCTTCTCTAATAGACAACACCATTATGAACTAAGGGTCGTCTTCTCTAATAGACAACACCATTATGAACTAAGGGTCGTCTTCTCTAATAGACAACACCATTATGAACTAAGGGTCGTCTTCTCTAATAGACAAAACCATTATGAACTAAGGGTCGTCTTCTCTAATAGACAACAACATTATGAACTAAGGGTCGTCTTCCCTAAAGAACAACACCATTATGAACTAAGGGTCGTCTTCTCTAATAGACAACACCATTATGAACTAAGGGTCGTCTTCTCTAATAGACAACACCATTATGAACTAAGGGTCGTCTTCTCTAATAGACAACACCACTGTGAACTAAGGGTCGTCTTCTGTAATAGACAACACCATTGTGAACTAAGGGTCGTCTTCTCTAATAGACAACACCATTATGAACTAAGGGTCGTCTTCTCTAATAGACAACAACATTGTGAACTAAGGGTCGTCTTCTCTAAAGAACAACACCATTGTGAACTAAGGGTCGTCTTCTCTAAAGAACAACACCATTATGAACTAAGGGTCGTCTTCTCTAATAGACAACAACATTGTGAACTAAGGGTCGTCTTCTCTAATAGACAACACCATTATGAACTAAGGGTCGTCTTCTCTAATAGACAACAACATTGTGAACTAAGGGTCGTCTTCTCTAAAGAACAACACCATTATGAACTAAGGGTCGTCTTCCCTAAAGAACAACACCATTATGAACTAAGGGTCGTCTTCCCTAAAGAACAACACCATTATGAACTAAGGGTCGTCTTCTCTAATAGACAACACCATTGTGAACTAAGGGTCGTCTTCCCTAAAGAACAATACCATTATGAACTAAGGGTCGTCTTCCCTAATAGACAACACCATTATGAACTAAGGGTCGTCTTCTCTAATAGACAACACCATTATGAACTAAGGGTCGTCTTCTCTAAAGAACAACACCATTATGAACTAAGGGTCGTCTTCCCTAAAGAACAACACCATTATGAACTAAGGGTCGTCTTCTCTAATAGACAACACCATTATGAACTAAGGGTCGTCTTCTCTAATAGACAACACCATTATGAACTAAGGGTCGTCTTCCCTAATAGACAACACCATTATGAACTAAGGGTCGTCTTCTCTAATAGACAACACCATTATGAACTAAGGGTCGTCTTCCCTAAAGCAGGACAACATTGTGAACTAAGGGTCGTCTTCCCTAAAGAACAACACCATTATGAACTAAGGGTCGTCTTCTCTAATAGTCAACACCATTATGAACTAAGGGTCGTCTTCTCTAATAGACAACACCATTATGAACTAAGGGTCGTCTTCTCTAAAGAACAACACCATTATGAACTAAGGGTCGTCTTCTCTAATAGACAACACCATTATGAACTAAGGGTCGTCTTCTCTAATAGACAACACCATTATGAACTAAGGGTCGTCTTCTCTAATAGACAACACCATTATGAACTAAGGGTCGTCTTCTCTAAAGAACAACACCATTATGAACTAAGGGTCGTCTTCTCTAATAGACAACACCATTATGAACTAAGGGTCGTCTTCCCTAAAGAACAACACCATTGTGAACTAAGGGTCGTCTTCTGTAATAGACAACACCATTATGAACTAAGGGTCGTCTTCTCTAATAGACAACACCATTATGAACTAAGGGTCGTCTTCTCTAATAGACAACACCACTGTGAACTAAGGGTCGTCTTCTGTAATAGACAACACCATTGTGAACTAAGGGTCGTCTTCTCTAATAGACAACACCATTATGAACTAAGGGTCGTCTTCTCTAA
>NC_092106.1:49649527-49702027 GCF_045679555.1 Salvelinus alpinus
TTTAAACAGGGAGGAACTCTGGTTGAATCCTGGACTGCTTTAAACAGGGAGGAACTCTGGTTGAATCCTGGACTGCTTTAAACAGGGAGGAACTCTGGTTGAATCCTGGACTGCTTTAAACAGGGAGGAACTCTGGTTGAATCCTGGACTGCTTTAAACAGGGAGGAACTCTGGTTGAATCCTGGACTGCTTTAAACAGGGAGGAACTCTGGTTGAATCCTGGACTGCTTTAAACAGGGAGGAACTCTGGTTGAATCCTGGACTGCTTTAAACAGGGAGGAACTCTGGTTGAATCCTGGACTGCTTTAAACAGGGAGGAACTCTGGTTGAATCTTGGACTGCTTTAAACAGGGAGGAACTCTGGTTGAATCCTGGACTGCTTTAAACAGGGAGGAACTCTGCCTGCGTCCCAAATGGCACCCTACCAAAATGGGATCCTATGGAACTCTAGTCAAAGGTAGTGCACTATGTAGGGAATAAGGTGTCATTTGGGATGTAAACATCTCTGGCCTTCATATGCAGGGTAGTACTGTCTGTCTGTCTGTCTCTGTCTGTCTGCCATGGGTGCAGTCTAGCAGGCCCAGCTAATGTCAAGCAGTTTCCTGTAACACAAGGCCATTTGATTCACGGTACAGTGAGATATAAGGAGAGACACCAGGAAATCACTCTGAAATGTCAAAATATTCCCAAGCACTTCAACAAAGCCAGAGAATCCTGTGAAGCACATAACCTTATCAACATGGGACGATACTGTTGGTTCAGACAGACATATGTGTTGAGTCTGCGTCAGGGGTGTTGAGCTTGGAATGATAGAGGATACTTGAAAATCTTTTTAGACTTGTTTTGGTATATATTTGCCTATGTTGTGGGCAAGTATGGTCCTTGGTCAAAAGTAGTGCACTACGTGGGGAATAGGGTGCAATTTGGGGGGAATAGGGTGCCATTTGGGACACAGTTGGTTTGTATTGTCTTTATCTGCAATCTGTGATGCTACATTTGACATTTTAGTCATTTAGCAGATCTTATCTGGGGAACAGTGGGTTAACTGCCTTGTTCAGGGGCAGAACGACAGATTTTTTTACCTTGTCAGCTCAGGGATTCGATCCAGCAACCTTTCAGTTACTGGTCCAACACTCTAACCACTAGACTACCTGTCTCCCTGTGTTGTTGTGTTATTCATCTATTTTATCTGATGTTGTTCTGTTATTATTAAATTGTTATGTGTTGTTGTGTTACTATTATATTGTTATGTGTTGTTGTGTGAGCCAGAGGAGGACAGGATATTGCCCCTGGCTTTTATATTATAAAGTTATACAATAACTAACCGTTCTATCAAAGCAGTGTTCTGACTGGAGGAAACAGCCTCTTGGAGCTCTAGACAGAGGTTAGGTTAGCTGAGCTCTGTGTCTCTGTCAATTAAATTAGTGGTCTGAATCTCTTTCTATTGGAAACGTCTTGTTAGATCTTCTATTGGAAACGTCTTGTTAGATCTTCTATTGGAAACGTCTTGTTAGATCTTCTATTGGAAACGTCTTGTTAGATCTTCTATTGGAAAATCCACTTTGTGTTGAACGTTCCGTTCAGATGTTCAACCATGCATTCGTCCCAAGTGACACCCTGTTTCTTTTACAAGGGCACTACTTTAGACCACAGCCGTACTCAGGCATTGTAAAAGTAGTGCACTATAAAGTAAATAGGATCTCAATTGGTTCTGCTTTTAGCAGCAGCAGACAGCCGGGGAGATTTGATTTGGGGTCGAACGGTAATGTCTGTCTGGGCTTCTATGGATAAATGGCTGATGGAGGTAGAAAGGAAACGTGTGGTAAGAGACATTACAAATCAAGCCCAGAGTTCAGGCTGTATGGATTGGATACCAGGAACTACTGAAATCTAGGCTCTGTTGCGGTTTGTGTGTGGTGTCTTGGCAGAATAACTATAGAGTGATTCCTCACGAAACCAGGACAAAGGAATACCATGATTTGGGGGATTTTCACAAAATATAATCCATAGAATGATCGTTTGGAGGAAGGATTGTTGACATATATTTGGCATTTGTATCTAAAAGCATAACTGAGAAATAACTCATCAAAGGTGGCATATTTATCACGTTGGCCTACCCAGCCATCCTTCAATACTACATAATGTTTCATCTGTAGATGTCTCCTTTAATACTCCATAATGTTTCATCTGTAGGTGCCTCCTTTAATTCTCCATAATGTTTCATCTGTAGATGTCTCCTTTAATACTCCATAATGTTTCATCTGTAGGTGCCTCCTTTAATACTCCATAATGTTTCGTCTGTAGGTGTCTCCTTCAATACTCCATAATGTTTCATCTGTAGGTGTCTCCTTTAATACTCCATAATGTTTCATCTGTAGGTGTCTCCTTCAATACTCCATAATGTTTCATCTGTAGATGCCTCCTTTAATACTCCATAATGTTTCATCTGTAGATGCCTCCTTTAATACTCCATAATGTTTCATCTGTAGGTGTCTCCTTTAATTCTCCATAATGTTTCATCTGTAGGTGTCTCCTTTAATACTCCATAATGTTTCATCTGTAGGTGCTACAAAGCCAATGTTGGTGTCATATGAACCTTTACTGCTTGCTCTGTAATATGAGTATAATTTTGATTTCAAAAAACATTTTCTTAAATTAATTTATGAATATTGAAAATATATAAAATATCATGAGGCAAATGTTTTGGTGTTTAGAATTGTTCTAATGTGAACTGTAATGCAGTTGATTGGTGATGATGACATTGGGGTTGTGTTGGGTTGTGTTGGGGTTGTGTTGGGGTTGTGTTGGGGTTGTGTTGGGGTTGTGTTGGGTTGTGTTGGGGTTGTGTTGGGGTTGTGTTGGGGTGTGTTGGGGTTGTGTTGGGGTTGTGTTGGGGTTGTGTTGGGTTGTGTTGGGTGTGTTGGGGTTGTGTTGGGTTGTGTTGAGGTTGGGGTTGTGTTGGGCTGTGTTGGGTTGTGTTGGGTTGTGTTTGGGTTGTGTTGGGGTTGTGTTGGGGTTGTGTTGGGGTTAACATCCATAGAAACATTATACTCTAATGTTTAACTCAACATAGGGTGAAATACACATATCCTAAATCTAGGCTGATTTAGCTGGGAGACATGAGGAGATCGTTCCTCCATGGTATCTTTCCCCCCCATGCATTTCCATGGCAATTCCATTGTTTTGGTCAGGTTTCAATTGATCTCTTTACCTCATCTATAGGTTGGAGCTGATCTCACCTGACTGCATCTAAGAATATAAGATATAAGAAAGCTCAATAAATAAATAATAATAAATAATAATAAATAAATAAATATTTATATATATATATATATATATATGAAACTCGAAATTGAGGTCAGGTATATCCTGTTTCCATTGATCATTCTTGAGATGTTTCTACAACATGATTGGAGTCCACCTGTGGTAAATTCAATTGATTTTACATGATTTGGAAAGGCACACACCTGTCTATATAAGGTCCCATAGTTGACAGTGCATGTCAGAGTAAAAAACAAGCCATGAGATGGAAGGAATTGTCTGTAGACCTCCGAGACAGTCAGAGTAGGGGAAGGAAAACACAGACTGAGTCAGAGAGAGAGAGAAATGTCTTGTGGGAGTCACTAAATATTTCTATGGGAATAGTCTATTTTATTGAGGTAATATATTCAGCAGTGTCACTGACTGTGAAATGCTCTGGGCCCTGACCCCTGGTCTTAGCTACAGTTGTATCACTGACTGTGAAATCCTCTGGGCCCTGACCCCTGGTCTTAGCTCCAGTTGTGTCACTGACTGTGAAATCCTCTGGGCCCTGACCCCTGGTCTTAGCTCCAGTTGTGTCACTGACTGTGAAATACTCTGGGCCCTGACCCCTGGTCTTAGCTCCAGTTGTGTCACTGACTGTGAAATACTCTGGGCCCTGACCCCTGGTCTTAGCTCCAGTTGTGTCACTGACTGTGAAATGCTCTGGGCCCTGACCCCTGGTCTTAGCTCCAGTCTCATCAATAATTAAAAAATGTTACATTATTCAGGCAGCACCATTTCATGCCACCCACTCTTTCCCCTACCATTGTGTTGTTACTTGAATTCAGAATTTGACAGGCCTTTACATGCGTGTCCTTTACGTGTGTGTGTGTGTGTGTGTGTGTGTGTGTGTGTGTGTGTGTGTGTGTGTGTGTGTGTGTTTGTGTGTGTGTGTGTGTGTGTGTGTGTGTGTGTGTGTGTGTGTGTGTGTGTGTGTGTGTGTGTGTGTGTGTGTGTGTGTGTGTGTGTGTGTGTGTGTGTGTGTGTGTGTTTGTGTGTTTGTCGGAGCCGGATATGATTAAGTGTTCTCAGACACAGGGGTTAGTTGCAGCCAGTGTTCCCGGGGGGGAACATATTGGTGTGACACAGAAAGAGGAAGTGCTGTGACCTCCCACTGTGCCCAGCAGAGGGACTGAGGCCAGGCAGGCCACACTGAGCTGAGCTGGAGAACAAAGCAGCCAAAGACCAGTATTCCACCACATAGAGAATAGAGTACCATTTAGGACACAGCCAAACTCTCTCTGGTTGGTTAAACTAATCACCATGGGGACCTCTCCCCTCCCCTCCCCTCCTCTCCTTTCCTCTCCTCTCCCCTCCTCTCCTTTCCTCTCCTCTTCTCTCCCCTCCTCTCAGCCCTACTTCAGAAACTATCCCTGGCATTGAGAGGAATTGGCTCCAAACTGGGCTCTGAACAGACATGCATGCATGCACCCATACACACACCACACACACACACACACAAACACATATGCACACACAAATAGACACACACACACACACACACAAACACATATGCACACACAAATAGACAGACATACACACACACACACACACACACACACACACACACACACACACACACACACACACACACACACACACACACACACACACACACACACACACACACACACACACACACACACACACACACACACACACACACACACACACACACACAGCCTGGTCTGCCCTGCCACTGAGTGCTGGATGCTGGTTGAGAAGCTCACATGAAGGAGTCGAAGCTAATTGCCTGGTCAACAGCCCCAAAATACCAAATACACCATCCTCCATCACTCAACACCTAGAACTTCTGGATAGAACCTAGAACCTTATCACCTAGAACCCCCGAATAGAACCTGATCACAAATAACCTATGGATAGAACCTAGAACCTTATCACCTAGAACTTCTGGGTAGAACCTAGAACCGTATTACCTAGAACATCTGGATAGAACCTAGAACCTATTTACCTAGAAACTCTGGGTTTATCCTTATCACCTAGAACATCTGGGTAGAACCTTATCACCTAGAACCTCTGGATATAACCTATACCATTATCACCTAGAACCGTATCACCGAGAACCTCTGGGTAGAACCGTATCACCTAGAACCTCTGCCTCGAACAACTCAATCTTACAGAAGTCATACGAAGCTCACCTGTTAATATGTTCTGTGTCGTGAATGGTACTGCAGTGAGGCTTAACTGTGTTCTTCAGATATACTAGTTATTCCATCCACAAACTGTCCATAATGTCTATACATCCCATCACGGACTCTGTATACTGTATATATGTGTATACATATATGTGTATACATATATATAGTATAAATATACCATATATATATATATATATATATGTGTATATATATATATATATATATATATGTGTATATATATATATATATGTGTATATATATATATATATGTGTATATATATATATATATATAAATATACCATATATATATATGTATATATATATATATATACATATATACAGTGGGGAGAACAAGTATTTGATACACTGCCGATTTTGCAGGTTTTCCTACTTACAAAGCATGTAGAGGTCTGTAATTTTTATCATAGGTACACTTCAACTATGAGAGACGGAATCTAAAACAAAAATCCAGAAAATCACATTGTATGATTTTTAAGTAATTAATTTGCATTTTATTGCATGACATAAGTATTTGATACATCAGAAAAGCAGATATTTGTTACAGAAACCTTTGTTTGCAATTACAGAGATCATACGTTTCCTGTAGTTCTTGACTAGGTTTGCACACACTGCAGCAGGGATTTTGGCCCACTCCTCCCTACAGATCTTCTCCAGATCCTTCAGGTTTCGGGGCTGTCGCTGGGCAATACGGACTTTCAGCTCCATCCAAAGATTTTCTATTGGGTTCAGGTCTGGAGACTGGCTAGGCCACTCCAGGACCTTGAGATGCTTCTTACGGAGCCACTCCTTAGTTGCCATGGCTGTGTGCTTCGTGTCGTTGTCATGCTGGAAGACCCAGCCACGACCCATCTTCAATGCTCTTACTGAGGGAAGGAGGTTGTTGGCCAAGATCTCGCGATACATGGCCCCATCCATCCTCCCCTCAATACGGTGCAGTCGTCCTGTCCCCTTTGCAGAAAAGCATCCCCAAAGAATGATGTTTCCACCTCCATGCTTCACGGTTGGGATGGTGTTCTTGGGGTTGTACTCATACTTCTTCTTCCTCCAAACACGGCGAGTGGAGTTAGGCCAAAAAGCTCTATTTTTGTCTCATCAGACCACATGACCTTCTCCCATTCCTCCTCTGGATCATCCAGATGGTCATTGGCAAACTTCAGACAGGCCTGGACATGCACTGGCTTAAGCAGGGGGACCTTGCGTGCGCTGCAGGATTTTAATCCATGACGGCGTAGTGTGTTACTAATGGTTTTCTTTGAGACTGTGGTCCCAGCTCTCTTCAGGTCATTGAACAGGTCCTGCCGTGTAGTTCTGGGCTGATCCCTCACCTTCCTCATGATCATTGATGCCCCACGAGGTGAAATCTTGCATGGAGCCCCAGACCGAGGGTGATTGACCGTCATCTTGAACTTCTTCCATTTTCTAATAATTGCGCCAACAGTTGTTTCCTTCTCACCAAGCTGCTTGCCTATTGTCCTGTAGCCCATCCCAGCCTTGTGCAGGTCTACAATTTTATCCCTGATGTCCTTACACAGCTCTCTGGTCTTGGCCATTGTGGAGAGGTTGGAATCTGTTTGATTGTGTGTGGACAGGTGTCTTTTATACAGGTAACGAGTTCAAACAGGTGCAGTTAATACAGGTAATGAGTGGAGAACAGGAGGGCTTCTTAAAGATAAACTAACAGGTCTGTGAGAGCCGGAATTCTTACTGGTTGGTAGGTGATCAAATACTTACAGTATGTCATGCAATAAAATGCAAATTAATTATTTAAAAATCATACAATGTGATTTTCTGGATTTTTGTTTTAGATTCCGTCTCTCACAGTTGAAGTGTACCTATGATAAAAATTACAGACCTCTACATGCTTTGTAAGTAGGAAAACCTGCAAAATCGGCAGTGTATCAAATACTTGTTCTCCCCACTGTATATGGTATATTTATACTATATATATGTACTCCGACATTGCTCGTCCTAATACATTTCTATATTTCTTAATTGCATTATTTAACTTTTAGATGTGTGTGTATTGTTGTTTATTGTCAGATACTACTGCACTGTTGGAGCTAGAAACACAAGCATTTCGCTACGCCCGCAATAACATCTGCTAAATATGTGTATGTGGACCAATAAAATTTGATTTGATTTGATTTTGTTGCCATCAATGGATTATCTCTTTGACGATATATATCTTGGCTATTAATTAAGTCCACTCCGTTGACTCTGACACCAGGTCCTTTTAGAAATGTCAAATCTTAAAGTTGTGTCAGAAATGGCGACCCTTTTCCCGTCACCCTCTTCGATATGCTGAAAAGCAGTGGACTAAATAGACAATAGGGTGCCATTGTTTGGTATTTATCCAAAGCCTGACATTTTCTAGATAGATCTCGTGATATTCTTCCCATGTGCCTGTAAACAGGAGAATCTGATCACAGTCTGACTTTGTCAACACTATTAAATATCAGAGAGCAGAGATTAATGACCATTTCTTCCATGTACGGAAAGAACGGGGGGAGGGGAGTCTGGATGGGGATTAGGGGGGAGTCGGACGGACGGGGGTAGGGAGGGAGTCGGGGGGGGTTGGAGGGGGTGGTATAACCAAAAAGGATTAACGAGTGTAAAAAACAATACATTTTCTATTAGAACGTAGTGTGGCAAGCACACACTGTGGTGTAACTTTCTCTGCGTGTTTGGTTTAACGTGTTGTTTTAGGTTGATCAGATCACAGATATATTTCTGTTTTCAGATGAATGATTTGTGCAGTTTAAATACCAGAGAGAGAGAGAGAGAGAGAGAGAGAGAGAGAGAGAGAGAGAGAGAGAGAGAGAGAGAGAGAGAGAGAGAGAGAGAGAGAGAGAGAGAGAGAGAGAGAGAGAGAGAGAGGGAGAGAGATATCTGATCATCACAAAGATGGGCATAGCTGACAGAAAACGAGGGGCAACAGTTGGTCTGTTCTTTTCATGTTCCTTCAAGCCGGATAGGAAGCTCTCAAAACAACCCTGTTGCCTCGTGTCCAGCGAATAGACAACTTGAGACCGTTCTATCTGATTGGTTTAAAGAATGCTGTAGCGAATCAGATCGTGTTTTTCATGTTTGCTTCCTACCAGTGGTGGTTAATGTGTTGTTTCCTCCCTCATGCTTCCAGTGGGTGCAACCACTAAAACCAAAGTCAAAGGTGAGTTATCTCTTGTGTCTTTCTGCATGATGTATATTGGACACCAGTTCCCATATAAACCATGTTTCATATCAGCTCTACCAGTTCCCAATAAACCATGTTCCATATCAGTCCTACCAGTTCCCAATAAACCATGTTCCATATCAGTCCTACCAGTTCCCAATAAACCATGTTCCATATCAGTCCTACCAGTTCCCATTGAACTATGTTCCATATCAGCTCTACCAGTTCCCATTGAACTATGTTCCATATCAGCTCTACCAGTTCCCATTGAACTATGTTCCATATCAGCTCTACCAGTTCCCATATAAACCATGTTCCATATCAGTCCTACCAGTTCCCAATGAACCATGTTTCATATCAATCCTACCAGTTCCCAATAAACCATGTTTCATATCAGTCCTACCAGTTCCCAATAAACCATGTTTCATATCAGTCCTACCAGTTCCCAATAAACCATGTTCCATATCAGTCCTACCAGTTCCCAATGCACCATGTTCCATATCAGTCCTACCAGTTCCCAATGAACCATGTTTCATATCAGTCCTACCAGTTCCCAATAAACCATGTTTCATATCAGTCCTACCAGTTCCCAATGAACCATGTTTCATATCAGTCCTACCAGTTCCCAATGCACCATGTTAGACCAGAGACCAGGGCGGGACCAGTGGTTAATTAACATAGGGCTAGTCCCAAATGTGCGCCCTGTTCCATTTAATACACTACATTTGACCAGGGCCCATGGTGAGAGCTGGCTGGTGTCTGGTACATGGTGGGGGCTGACTGGTGTCTGGTACATGGTGGGGCCTGACTGGTGTCTGGTACATGGTGGTACATGGTGGGGCCTGACTGGTGTCTGGTACATGGTGGTGGCTGACTGGTGTCTGGTACATGGTGGGGGCTGACTGGTGTCTGGTACATGGTGGGGCCTGACTGGTGTCTGGTACATGGTGGTGGCTGACTGGTGTCTGGTACATGGTGGGGCCTGACTGGTGTCTGGTACATGGTGGGGCCTGACTGGTGTCTGGTACATGGTGGGGCCTGACTGGTGTCTGGTACATGGTGGTGGCTGACTGGTGTCTGGTACATGGTGGGGCCTGACTGGTGTCTGGTACATGGTGGGGGTTGACTGGTGTCTGGTACATGGTGGGGGGCTGGCTGGTGTCTGGTACATGGTGGGGGGCTGGCTGGTGTCTGGTACATGGTGGGGCCTGACTGGTGTCTGGTACATGGTGGTACATGGTGGGGCCTGACTGGTGTCTGGTACATGGTGGGGCCTGACTGGTGTCTGGTACATGGTGGTACATGGTGGGGCCTGACTGGTGTCTGGTACATGGTGGGGCCTGACTGGTGTCTGGTACATGGTGGGGGCTGGCTGGTGTCTGGTACATGGTGGGGGTTGACTGGTGTCTGGTACATGGTGGGGGCTGACTGGTGTCTGGTACATGGTGGTACATGGTGGGGCCTGACTGGTGTCTGGTACATGGTGGGGCCTGACTGGTGTCTGGTACATGGTGGTACATGGTGGGGCCTGACTGGTGTCTGGTACATGGTGGGGCCTGACTGGTGTCTGGTACATGGTGGGGGCTGGCTGGTGTCTGGTACATGGTGGGGGTTGACTGGTGTCTGGTACATGGTGGGGGTTGACTGGTGTCTGGTACATGGTGGGGGTTGACTGGTGTCTGGTACATGGTGGGGGTTGACTGGTGTCTGGTACATGGTGGGGGTTGACTGGTGTCTGGTACATGGTGGGGGTTGACTGGTGTCTGGTACATGGTGGGGGTTGACTGGTGTCTGGTACATGGTGGGGGTTGACTGGTGTCTGGTACATGGTGGGGGGCTGGCTGGTGTCTGGTACATGGTGGGGGTTGACTGGTGTCTGGTACATGGTGGGGGGCTGGCTGGTGTCTGGTACATGGTGGGGGTTGACTGGTGTCTGGTACATGGTGGGGGGCTGGCTGGTGTCTGGTACATGGTGGGGGTTGACTGGTGTCTGGTACATGGTGGGGGCCTGACTGGTGTCTGGTACATGGTGGGGCCTGACTGGTGTCTGGTACATGGTGGGGCCTGACTGGTGTCTGGTACATGGTGGGGGCTGGCTGGTGTCTGGTACATGGCGGTACATGGCGGTACATGGCGGTACATGGCGGTACATGGCGGTACATGGCGGGGGCTGGCTGGTGTCTGGTACATGGCGGTACATGGCGGTACATGGCGGTACATGGCGGTACATGGTGGTACATGGTGGGGGCTGGCTGGTGTCTGGTACATGGCGGTACATGGCGGTACATGGCGGTACATGGCGGTACATGGCGGTACATGGCGGTACATGGCGGTACATGGTGGGGGCTGGCTGGTGTCTGGTACATGGCGGTACATGGCGGTACATGGCGGTACATGGCGGTACATGGCGGTACATGGCGGTACATGGCGGTACATGGTTCTATAACCCAACCTGGAACAACTGATACATTCTCTTTTCGGGACATTCACTATGTTTTGAGAGTCTTGAAGGTTCCAGGCTTTGTTACATATGGCACCCTATTACCTACAGAGCCTTATGGGTCTTGGTCAAAAGTAGTGCACTATGTAGGGAATAGGGTACCATTTGTGAAGTCGCCTTCATGTGTGAATCAGAGGAGTGAAATTCATCCTGTATATCAATGTCAAGTTCACTGAGAATTCCCACAAATCATTTTAATCCCAGCCTACATGTTGGAGGTATAAATTATCAGCTAGCCGAACTGAGCTCTGGCGAGACTTCAACCAAAGCCAGGCGTTAATACAAAACACACACACGTTAGTATACATCCGTGAACTGCTAGGGTATGTGGGAAACACAACTATTTTTAATTAGCCAATGAGTAATTAGGATGGGAGATCTTTCCAAAATGTTAATTCAAGAGAAGTGTGAGGACTGTAGGAGTTGGCAGGTAGACGTGCTGTGCATCCCGACTGCCATCCTATTCCCTATACACAGGGTGGACAAAACATTAAGAACACCTTACTAATATTGAGTTCTTGACACAAACTGGTGCGCCTGGCAGCTACTACCATACCCGATTGCCCATTCACCCTCTGAATGGCACACATACACAATCCACGTCTCAACTGTCTCAAGGTTTAAAAATCCTTCTTTAACCCCGTCTCGTCCTCCTTCATCTACACTGATTTGAAGTGGATTTAACAGGTGACATCAATAAGGGATCGTTTCACCTGGATTCACCTGGTCAGTCTGTCATGGAAAGAGCAGGTGTTCTTAATGTTTTGTAAACTCACTGTATAGTGCACTACTTTTGAACAGGGCCCATTGAGCTCAAAGGATTCTGGTCAAAAGTAGTGCACTACATAGGGGATAGGGTCCCATAGGGTTCTGGTCAAAAGTAGTGCACTACATAGGGGATAGGGTCCCATAGGGTTCTGGTCAAAAGTAGTGCACTACATAGGGGATAGGGTCCCATAGGGTTCTGGTCAAAAGTAGTGCACTACATAGGGGATAGGGTGCTTTTTGGTAGACAGACACGATTCTCCGCCTTACCGTGGACTAGCTTATTTGGTTCTGTGTACCGAGATGATCAATGACACAGCAAGTAATCCTGAAGGTGGAGTCCATATTTATCATCTCTCTACCTGTCGACCTCTCTCTCTCTCTCTGTCTGTCTACCCCTCTCTCTATCTGTCTACCCCTCAGTCACTCTGTCTACCTCTCTGTCTACCCCTCTCTCTATCTGTCTACCTCTCTATCTCTCTGTCTACCTCTCTCTACCTGTCGACCTCTCTCTATCTGTCTACCCCTCTCTCTATCTGTCTAACTCTCTATCTCTCTGTCTACCTCTCTGTCTACCTCTCTATCTCTCTGTCTACCTCTCTGTCTACCCCTCTATCTGTCTATCTCTCTATCCCTGTCTGTCTACCCCTCTCTCTATCTGTCTACCCCTCTCTCTATCTGTCTACCCCTCTATCTCTCTGTCTAACTCTCTCCCTGTCTGTCTACCCCTCTCTCTACCTGTCTACCTCTCTCTCTCCCTGTCTGTCTACCCCTCTATCTCTCTGTCTACCTCTCTCTCTATCTGTCTACCTCTCCCCCTCTATCCTTCTGTCTACATCTCTCTCATGCTCTCTCTCTCTCTGTCTACCTCTTTATCTCTCTGTCTACATCTCTCTCATGCTTTATCTCTCTGTCTACCTCTCTCTCTCTCTATCCATCTGTCTACATCTATCTCATGCTTTCTCTATCTGTCTACCTCTCTCTCTCTCTCTATCCATATGTCTACCCCTCTCTCTCTCTCTCTCTATCCTTCTGTCTACCTTTCTCCCCCTATTCATCTGTCTACCTCTCTCTCTCTCTCTATCCTTCTGTCTACTCTCTCTCCCCTTATTCATCTATCTACCTCTCTCTCTCTCTCTCTCTCCATCTGTCTACCTCTCTCTCCATCTGTCTACCTCTCTCCATCTGTCCTCCTGCCTCTCTCTCTCTCTCTCTCTCTCTCTCTCTCTCTCTCTCTCTGTGTGTAGACAGACAGCTCTTTAAATAATACTCAGACAGAATATGTCTGTCTGCCATTACCATTCATTCCCAGCTGATGGGCACCACTCTAAAGGAAATCTATACTTACGGTAATTGAAAAAATGTGCTGCGTAGATCACTGAGTCAAGCATCCAAGTGTCCAGCTAGACGCTTTATTATTCGAAGCCTTTAGCAGACAGAGGAATAGTATAGTGTGTGTATGTGTGTGTGTGTGTGTGTGTGTTTGTATACACTGTTAAAATGAATCTCTGTTACACTGTTACATGGGTACAATGTTACTCTGTAACACTGTACCTCCGGGTAGCCTAGTGGTTAGAGTGTTGGGCTAGTAACCGAAAGGTTGCAAGATCGAATCCCCGAGCTGACAAGGTACAAATCTGTCGTTCTGCCCCTGAACAAGGCAGTTAATCCACCGTTCCTAGACCAGTTAACCCACTGTTCCTAGACCAGTTAACCCACTGTTCCTAGGGCGTCATTGAAAATAACAATTTGTTGTTAATTAACTGACTTGCCTAGTAAAATAAAAAAATACAGTATTACACTTTTACACTGTTACAATGGTAATATGTTACACTTTTACACTGCTACAATGTTACCCTGTTACACTGTTACAATGGTAATATGTTACACTTTTACACTGCTACAATGTTACCCTGTTACAATGTTACAATGGTAATATGTTACACTTTTACACTGCTACAATGTTACCCTGTTACAATGTCACAATGGTCATATGTTACACTTTTACACTGCTACAATGTTACTCTGTTACAATGTTACAATGGTCATATGTTACACTTTTACACTGCTACAATGTTACTCTGTTACAATGTTACAATGGTAATATGGTACACTTTTACACTGCTACAATGTTACTCTGTTACAATGTTACAATGGTAATATGGTACACTTTTACACTGCTACAATGTTACTCTGTTACAATGTTACAATGGTAATATGTTACACTTTTACACTGCTACAATGTTACCCTGTTACACTGTTACAATGGTAATATGTTACACTTTTACACTGCTACAATGTTACCCTGTTACACTGTTACAATGGTAATATGTTACACTTTTACACTGCTACAATGTTACCCTGTTACACTGTTACAATGGTAATATGTTACACTTTTACAGTGCTACAATGTTACCCTGTTACAATGTTACAATGGTAATATGTTACACTTTTACACTGCTACAATGTTACCCTGTTACACTGTTACAATGGTAATATGTTACACTTTTACACTGCTACAATGTTACCCTGTTACACTGTTACAATGGTAATATGTTACACTTTTACACTGCTACAATGTTACCCTGTTACACTGTTACAATGGTAATATGTTACACTTTTACACTGCTACAATGTTACCCTGTTACACTGTTACAATGGTAATATGTTACACTTTTACAGTGCTACAATGTTACCCTGTTACAATGTTACAATGGTAATATGTTACACTTTTACACTGCTACAATGTTACCCTGTTACACTGTTACAATGGTAATATGTTACACTTTTACACTGCTACAATGTTACCCTGTTACAATGTTACAATGGTAATATGGTACACTTTTACACTGCTACAATGTTAGAGAAGACACGGTGTAACCGTCACCACGTCTAGCCTGCTATGAGAAGACACGATGTAACCATCACCACGTCTAGCCTGCTATGAGAAGACACGGGGTAACCTTCACCACGTCTAGCCTGCTATGAGAAGACACGATGTAACCATCACCACGTCTAGCCTGCTATGAGAAGACACGGGGTAACCTTCACCACGTCTAGCCTGCTATGAGAAGGCACGGTGTATCCGTCACCCCGTCTAGCCTGCTATGAGAAGACACGGTGTAACCATCACCACGTCTAGCCTGCTATGAGAAGACTAGCCTGCTATGAGAAGACACGGGGTAACCTTCACCACGTCTAGCCTGCTATGAGAAGACACGGTGTAACCATCACCACGTCTAGCCTGCTATGAGAAGACACGGTGTAACCGTCACCACGTCTAGCCTGCTATGAGAAGACACGATGTAACCATCACCACGTCTAGCCTGCTATGAGAAGACACGATGTAACCGTCACCACGTCTAGCCTGCTATGAGAAGACACGGTGTATCCGTCACCACGTCTAGCCTGCTATGAGAAGACACGGGGTAACCTTCACCACGTCTAGCCTGCTATGAGAAGACACGGTGTAACCGTCACCACGTCTAGCCTGCTATGAGAAGACACGGGGTAACCTTCACCACGTCTAGCCTGCTATGAGAAGACACGGTGTAACCGTCACCACGTCTAGCCTGCTATGAGAAGACTAGCCTGCTATGAGAAGACACGGGGTAACCGTCACCACGTCTAGCCTGCTATGAGAAGACACGGTGTATCCGTCACCACGCCTAGCCTGCTATGAGAAGACACGGTGTAACCATCACCACGTCGTGCCTGCTATGAGAAGACACGGGGTAACCATCACCAACCCTAGCCTCCTATGAGAAGACACGGTGTAACCATCACCACGTCGTGCCTGCTATGAGAAGACACGGGGTAACCATCACCACGTCGTGCCTGCTATGAGAAGACACGGGGTAACCATCACCAACCCTAGCCTCCTATGAGAAGACACGGTGTAACCATCACCACGTCGTGCCTGCTATGAGAAGACACGGGGTAACCATCACCAACCCTAGCCTCCTATGAGAAGACATGGTGTAACCATCACCACGTCGTGCCTGCTATGAGAAGACACGGGGTAACCATCACCAACCCTAGCCTCCTATGAGAAGACACGGTGTAACATTTTCCACTTCCAGCCCATGTCTGTTATGGTCATACATTAATAATGACTTGAGGCTACCAGGGGTGGCAGGGTACCTGCCGGGGCAGCAGGTGGGGCAGCAGGTAACCTAGTGGTTAGAGCATTGGACTATTAACCGAAAGGTTGCAAGTTCAAATCCCCGAGCTGACAAGGTAAAAATCTGTCGTTTTGCCCCTGAACAAGGCAGTTAACCCACTGTTCCTAGGCCATCATTGAAAATAAGAATTTGTTCTTAACTGACTTGCCTAGTTAAATAAATGTAAAATAAAAGAAACTTCCATATGTCTCAGTTCTATTGCTGCAGACGAATAGTCCTTTAGTCTTTCTGTCCATCTCTTCTACAGCCCAGTAACGGGAATACAATAACTTCTACAGCCCAGTAACGGGAATACAATAACTTCTACAGCCCTGTAATGGGAATACAATAACTTCTACAGCCCAGTAATGGGAATACAATAACTTCTATAGCCCATTAATGGGATTACAATAACTTCTACTGCGCTGTAATGGGAATACAATAACTTCTCTAGCCTGGTAATGGGAATAAAATATATTCTACAGCCCAGTAATGGGATTACAATAACTTCTACTGTCCTGTAATGGGAATACAATAACTTCTACAGCCCAGTAATGGGAATACAATAACTTCTACAGCCCAGTAATGGGAATACAATAACTTCTACAGCCCAGTGATGGGAATACAATAACTTCTATAGCCCAGTAATGGGAATACAATAACTTCTATAGCCCAGTAATGGGAATACAATAACTTCTATAGCCCAGTAACGGGAATACAATAACTTCTATAGCCCAGTAATGGGAATACAATAACTTCTATAGCCCAGTAACGGGAATACAATAACTTCTACAGCCCACTTTACTTGTTAAGTGAAAATGTTTGATCATTTGTCTTTAAATGCAGTCACTGTCAGCCAGGTGATTTTCACACAAAAAAAATACATTGAGGGGAAAAAAATCTGCTTTACTATCATATGCAACCAGATATGTTTAGTCCATAGGTAGTAGCCTGCTATACATGAAACGAACATTGGCAACGGACTACATGTTGAACACACCTGTCTCATAGTGATTACGTAATAGCCTTTCTTCATTCCTGCTGAAGAGTACGGCACGTCCTATCTGAAGAATGTCTTAACACACTTACCTTCTCTGTCTGTTTCATATATTCCCTATGATTTGACTTTAAAATTGAATTTGCTGAGACGCAGGGAAAATCCATAGGTAATTAGGGTGAAAGCTTGGAGGTGATTACTGTAGGAATGTAGATCAATGGCTCTCTTAATGACTTGTCAAAAAGCACCATGTGATTGGTCTGAGGTTTATACATTAACAACAGGAGTCGGCTGATGATGAGTGGTCACTTACAACAGTAGTGCAGATATAGAGCGTAAAGGGGCAATCTGTCACGCCCTGACCTTAGAGAGACGTTTTATTTCTCTACTTGGTTAGGTCACGGTGTGATTTGGGTTGGGCATTCTATGTTGTTTGTTTCTATGTTTTGGCAAGGAAATGGTTCTCAATCAGGGACAGCTGTCTATCGTTGTCTCTGATTGGGAATCATACTTAGGCAGCCTTTTTTCCTTTTGGTAGTTGTGGGTATAGCTATATCTTTGTATAGCTTTACGGAGCTTCACGGTCGTTTTTGTTGTATTATTGTTTTGTATTATTGTTTTGTTGGCGACATTTGCAAATAAAGAAAAATGTACGCTCGCCACGCTGCACCTTGGTCCCATTCCATACGACGATTGTGACACATTCTGCGATTCATTCATTCATTTTTAAAAACTTTTAAATTAATGATATAACGTGCCCTCTGTAATTACTGGGAAAACAAAGCATTATTTATTCTTTTGGCTTTATAATCCTAAACTTTGGATTCGAGGGTATTTTTCATCCATATCGGTTGAACTGTTTAACAATTACAGCACTTTTTGTACATCGTCCCCTCATTCTACGGGAGCAAAAGTATTCGGACAAATTCATTTATATGTTTATTAATGTCAAGATCGTCGTAATGAGCGGACCCAAGGCGCAGCGTGATTGAAGTTCCACATCTTTATTTAGGTGAAACTTTAAACAGAAAACAATAAACCAATAACGAAACATGAAGAAGTGATGCACAAACAAAAAACAATATCCCACAAACACAGGTGGGAAAAATGGCTACTTAAATATGATCCCTAATTAGAGGCAACGATTACCAGCTGCCTCTAATTGGGAACCATACAAATCACCAACATAGAAAATTTTAACTAGAACACCCCCTAGCCACGCCCTGACCTACTACACCATAGAGAAACAAGGGCTCTCTATGGTCAGGGCGTGACAGTATCCCCCCCAAAAGGTGCGGACTCCGGTCGTAAAACCTGAAACCAAATGGGGGGGGTTGGGGTGGTGACTAGTGTCGGTGGCGGCTCCGGTGCAGATCGTATCCCCCCTAGACCCCGGATCCGACCATGGCGCCGGGCTGAACGCCAGCGCAGAGGAGGGCTCCGGCCCTGGAGCTGGGTTGGAAGCTGTGCCTGGATTGGGCACCGGCGCAGAGGGCTCCGGCCCTGGAGCTGAGTGGGACGCCGTGCCTGGACTGGGCACCGGCGCAGAGGAAGGCTCCGGCCTTGGAGCAGGACTGGACGCCTTGCCTGGAAGCTCCGTACCGTTGACCGTCGCTGGAGGTTCCGGACCGTTGACCATCGCTGGAGGTTCCGGACCGTGGACCGTCGCTGGAGGTTCCGGAACGTGGACCGTCGCGGGATGTTCCGGACCGTGAACCGTCGCTGGAGGTTCCGGACTGTGACCCGCCGTTGAAGGTTCCGGACTGTGAAATGTCGCCGGAAGCTCTGGACTGGGAACCGTCGCCGGAAGCTCTGGACTGGGAACCGTCGCCGGAAGCTCTGGACTGGGAACCGTCGCCGGAAGCTAGACTAGACTGTGAATGCGCACTGGAGGCCTAGTGCTTGAAGCCGGCACAGGTGGTACCGGACGGGTGACACGCACTTCAGGGCGAGTGTAGAGAGCAGGCACAGGACGTACCGGACTGGGGAGGGGCACTGGAGACCTGGTGCGTGAGCCGGTACAGGTGGTACCAGACTGGTAACACGCTCTTCAGGACCAATGCGGTGCCCAACACACCTAACCAACTTCTCTCTCCTTTACTAATTAAAGTAGTAAAAAGTGAAGTATTTGGTCCCATAAAGTATCTGTATTAATTAAAGTATTTGGTCCCATATTCATATCACGCAATGACATCAGAATTGTGACTCTACAGTTTTGTTGGATGCGTTTGTTGTTTGTTTTGGTTGTGTTTCAGATTATTTTGTTAATTTGTCCCAACACTTTTGCTCACCTAAAATGGAGGGACTATGTACAAAAAGTGCTGTAATTGCTAAACAGTTCAACCGCAATGGATACACCCAAATTAAAGCTGACAGTCTGCACTTTAACCTTACAGTCATTGTTTGATTTCAAATTCAAAGTGTTGATTTAAAGAGCCAAAAGAAAATCAAAAATACTTCACTGACCCAATAATGACGAATGGCACTGTATAAAACCCATTGATTCTTGAAGAATATAGCTTAGCCATGACTCATGAGCTTAGTACAACTGTCCATCCCCATCAGAACCAAAAATATATGTTTGTGTTACGCCATTGTTAGAGAACAAATATATTGTAAACAAACACTGTATAGCCTCAAATCTATAATCCTGAAACCGTGGATGACCAGTCCTTACGCCCACAGCTCGTGAATTTGAGAGTGGCTACGTTTTTTTCTCCCTCAGCTGTTTATCAAAACAGAAGATTGAGGTAGGTGGTCTCTTTGTTGTTCTTTTGCTTTAACAGATTGGCTCTTTCAACATGCTAGAGTAGAATAGCTACGTCTCCACTGCTCTAATTTCATGCAGTAAAATTAGAGACGTGGTTAGATGAGCCGACTACTCGTATTACCTCATTACAGAATGTAATACAGTAATAACATCGTTGTTCCCGCCATATTAACCTGAGTCGCCGTGTGAAGGAAGAGACTCATCAGCTGAAAGCTTATTTCCCCTAATACACATTAATACACATTAATACACATTAATACACATTAATACACATTAATACACATTAATACACATTAATACACAGCCTCTGCGTTTTCAAATGAAACCCTATTGTCTATACCATTGCACTGATATATAAAAAAAAACTCTGTGGTCTAAAAAAAATAGAACACTGAGGATTAGGGAACTATTTGGGACGGAGACATAAGTCTAACTTTTACAACATCTCTGTTTCAGTGGCAATTAATACGTTCTCACATCAGCTCTTTTCTAAAAATGAACCTAGACTTTAAAAACATATTTACTGTTTAAATACTGTAATTGGGAAGTTTGATTAAATGGACACCCCCCCCCACCACCCCCCCCTTCAGCCCATTCAGGTGACAATTAATAGAATGCGTCTGTCTTTTTGATCGCTTAGCCTACTGTAGATATCTGGAATGAGAAATAGTATATTTTTATTGCGTTATCATTTCTCTGACCACAGTAGCCAGTGTTGAGTAGTTCAGATGGATTTTAATTTATTTAAATTTTCTTGGGAAATGAGACAGAAGGCCGTGATTGTTCTAATGAGAACGATAGGGGTTAATTGTTCTCAATGGCGACGCGTGCTTCAGCACCAATAGACTTGATCTAGTGTTCTTTCTCTTGTCACACCTGTAGCTTAGGCTATGCAGCAGCACATAGACGTTTCCTAACAGAAGTTACACAACAGAGCTGCACACTTATTGACTATTCGTAGCCAAGGCGAGGTATGTAACACAAGCAGGCTATTTTAAAACATAGAGAGAGCAGTGCAAGATGGTGGAAAGAAGAAAAGAGAAGAGAAGACAAAACGAGACGAGAGGAGAGGAGACGAGAGGAGATGAGAGGAGACGAGACGAGACGAGGAAAGAAAAGGGAAAGGAAAGGGAAAGGAAAGGGATAGGAAAGGAAAGGAGGAGAGGAGAGGGATAGGGGGAGAGGAGAGGAGAAGAGAAGAGAAGAGAAGAGGAGAGGAGAGGAGAGGAGAGGAGAGGAGAGGAGAGGAGAGGAGAGGAGAGGAGAAAAGGAGAGGAAAGAGGAAAGGGAAGGGAGAAAGGGAAGAGGAGAGGGAAGGAGAAAGGGAAGAGGAGAGGGAAGGAGAAAGGGAAGAGGAGAGGAAAGAGAAAAGGGAAGGAGAAAGGGAAGAGGAAAGGGAATGGAGAAGAGGAGAGGAAAGGAAAGGAGGAGAGGAAAGGGAAGGAAAAGAGGAGAGAGGTACGGAAGGAGAAAGGGAAGAGGAGAGGGAAGGAGAAAGGGAAGAGGAGAGGAAAGAGGAAAGGGAAGGAGAAGAGGAGAGAGGAACGGGAAGGAGAAAGGGAAGGGGAAGAGGAACGAGGAAAGCGAAAAGGGAAAGGGATGAGGCACAGTGAAGTTTTAATCAACTCTTGAAAGCATTGGCAGCAACGCATTGGCAGCAACGCTTTCAAGAGGCTACAAGTGCAGTAGCAGCAGAAACCCCTCAGGGGAGATGCTGTGATGGGTTAGGGTTAGCGCAGTACTACTCAGTGGAGCAGAACAGTAAATACTACAACTACTCAGTGGAGCAGTACAGTAAATACTACAACTACTCAGTGGAGCAGAACAGTAAATACTACAACTACTCAGTGGAGCAGTACAGTAAATACTACAACTACTCAGTGGAGCAGTACAGTAAATACTACAACTACTCAGTGGAGCAGTACAGTAAATACTACAACTACTCAGTGGAGCAGTACAGTAAATACTACAACTATTCAGTGGAGCAGTACGGTAAATACTACAACTACTCAGTGGAGCAGTACGGTAAATACTACAACTACTCAGTGGAGCAGTACAGTAAATACTACAACTACTCAGTGGAGCAGTACAATAAATACTACAACTACTCAGTGGAGCAGTTCAGTAAATACTACAACTACTGTCCTATACCTGGTGGTAACCTAGCTGTACTATACCTGGTGGTAACCTAGCTGTGTCTGGTGGTAACCTAGCTGTAGTATACCTGGTGGTAACCTAGCTGTCCTATACCTGGTGGTAACCTAGCTGTACTGTACCTGGTGGTAACCTAGCTGTACTATACCTGGTGGTAACCTAGCTGTCCTATACCTGGTGGTAACCTAGCTGTACCTGGTGGTAACCTAGCTGTTCTATACCTGGTGGTAACCTAGCTGTTCTATACCTGGTGGTAACCTAGCTGTTCTATACCTGGTGGTAACCTAGCTGTACTATACCTGGTGGTAACCTAGCTGTACCTGGTGGTAACCTAGCTGTACTATATCTGGTGGTAACCTAGCTGTACTATACCTGGTGGTAACCTAGCTGTACTATACCTGGTGGTAACCTAGCTGTACTATACCTGGTGGTAACCTAGCTGTACTATACCTGGTGTTAACCTAGCTGTACCTGGTGGTAACCTAGCTGTACCTGGTGGTAACCTAGCTGTTCTATACCTGGTGGTAACCTAGCTGTCCTATACCTGGTGGTAACCTGTCTGTCCTATACCTGGTAGTAACCTAGCTGTACCTGGTGGTAACCTAGCTGTACTATACCTGGTGGTAACCTAGCTGTCCTATACCTGGTGGTAACCTAGCTGTTCTATACCTGGTGGTAACCTAGCTGTCCTATACCTGGTGGTAACCTAGCTGTACTATACCTGGTGGTAACCTAGCTGTTCTATACCTGGTGGTAACCTAGCTGTCCTATACCTGGTGGTAACCTAGCTGTACTATACCTGGTGGTAACCTAGCTGTACCTAGGTGGTAACCTAGCTGTCCTCTACCTGGTGGTAACCTAGCTGTACTATACCTGGTGGTAACCTAGCTGTACTATAACTGGTGGTAACCTAGCTGTACTATACCTGGTGGTAACCTAGCTGTCCTATACCTGGTGGTAACCTAGCTGTTCTATACCTGGTGGTAACCTAGCTGTTCTATACCTGGTGGTAACCTAGCTGTACCTGGTGGTAACCTGGCTGTACTATACCTGGTGGTAACCTAGCTGTACTATACCTGGTGGTAACCTAGCTGTACTATACCTGGTGGTAACCTAGCTGTCCTATACCTTGTGGTAACCTAGCAGTTCTATACCTGGTGGTAACTTAGCTGTTCTATACCTGGTGGTAACCTAGCTGTACCTGGTGGTAACCTGGCTGTACTATACCTGGTGATAACCTAGCTGTACTATACCTGGTGGTAACCTAGCTGTCCTATACCTGGTGGTAACCTAGCTGTTCTATACCTGGTGGTAACCTAGCTTTACTATACCTGGTGGTAACCTAGCTGTACTATATTTGGTGGTAACCTAGCTGAACTATACCTGGTGGTAGCCTAGCTGTTCTATACCTGGTGGTAACCTAGCTGTTCTATACCTGGTGGTAACCTAGCTGTCCTATACCTGGTGGTAACCTGTCTGTCCTATACCTGGTGGTAACCTAGCTGTACCTGGTGGTAACCTAGCTGTACTATACCTGGTGGTAACCTAGCTGTCCTATACCTGGTGGTAACCTAGCTGTTCTATACCTGGTGGTAACCTAGCTGTCCTATACCTGGTGGTAACCTAGCTGTACTATACCTGGTGGTAACCTAGCTGTTCTATACCTGGTGGTAACCTAGCTGTCCTATACCTGGTGGTAACCTAGCTGTACTATACCTGGTGGTAACCTAGCTGTACCTGGTGGTAACCTAGCTGTACTATACCTGGTGGTAACCTAGCTGTTCTATACCTGGTGGTAACCTAGCTGTCCTATACCTGGTGGTAACCTAGCTGTCCTATACCTGGTGGTAACCTAGCTGTACCTGGTGGTAACCTAGCTGTACTATACCTGGTGGTAACCTAGCTGTACCTGGTGGTAACCTAGCTGTCCTATACCTGGTGGTAACCTAGCTGTTCTATACCTGGTGGTAACCTAGCTGTACCTGGTGGTAACCTGGCTGTCCTATACCTGGTGGTAACCTAGCTGTTCTATACCTGGTGGTAACCTAGCTGTCCTATACCTGGTGGTAACCTAGCTGTACTATACCTGGTGGTAACCTAGCTGTCCTATACCTGGTGGTAACCTAGCTGTACCTGGTGGTAACCTAGCTGTCCTCTACCTGGTGGTAACCTAGCTGTACTATACCTGGTGGTAACCTAGCTGTACTATAACTGGTGGTAACCTAGCTGTACTATACCTGGTGGTAACCTAGCTGTCCTATACCTGGTGGTAACCTAGCTGTTCTATACCTGGTGGTAACCTAGCTGTTCTATACCTGGTGGTAACCTGGCTGTACTATACCTGGTGGTAACCTAGCTGTACTATACCTGGTGGTAACCTAGCTGTACTATACCTGGTGGTAACCTAGCTGTCCTATACCTGGTGGTAACCTAGCAGTTCTATACCTGGTGGTAACTTAGCTGTTCTATACCTGGTGGTAACCTAGCTGTACCTGGTGGTAACCTGGCTGTACTATACCTGGTGGTAACCTAGCTGTACTATACCTGGTGGTAACCTAGCTGTCCTATACCTGGTGGTAACCTAGCTGTTCTATACCTGGTGGTAACCTAGCTTTACTATACCTGGTGGTAACCTAGCTGTACTATATTTGGTGGTAACCTAGCTGAACTATACCTGGTGGTAGCCTAGCTGTTCTATACCTGGTGGTAACCTAGCTGTTCTATACCTGGTGGTAACCTAGCTGTACTATACCTGGTGGTAACCAAGCTGTCCTATACCTGGTGGTAACCTAGCTGCACTATACCTGGTGGTAACCTAGCTGTACTATATCTGGTGGTAACCTAGCTGTTCTATACCTGGTGGTAACCTAGCTGTACTATACCTGGTGGTAACCTAGCTGTTCTATACCTGGTGGTAACCTAGCTGTACTATACCTGGTGGTAACCTAGCTGTACTATACCTGGTGGTAACCTAGCTGTCCTATACCTGGTGGTAACCTAGCTGTTCTATACCTGGTGGTAACCTAGCTGTACTATACCTGGTGGTAACCAAGCTGTCCTATACCTGGTGGTAACATAGCTGTCCTATACCTGGTGGTAACCTAGCTGCACTGTACCTGGTGGTAACCTAGCTGTCCTATACCTGGTGGTAACCTAGCTGTACTATACCTGGTGGTAACCTAGCTGTACTATACCTGGTGGTAACCTAGCTGTCCTATACCTGGTGGTAACCTAGCTGTTCTATACCTGGTGGTAACCTAGCTGTACTATACCTGGTGGTAACCTAGCTGTCCTATACCTGGTGGTAACCTAGCTGTAATATGCCTGGTGGTAACCTAGCTGTCCTATACCTGGTGGTAACCTAGCTGTCCTATACCTGGTGGTAACCTAGCTGTACCTGGTGGTAACCTAGCTGTTCTATACCTGGTGGTAACCTAGCTGTTCTATACCTGGTGGTAACCTAGCTGTCCTATACCTGGTGGTAACCTAGCTGTACTATGCCTGGTGGTAACCTAGCTGTACTATACCTGGTGGTAACCTAGCTGTACTATACCTGGTGGTAACCTAGCTGTCCTATACATGGTGGTAACCTAGCTGTACCTGGTGGTAACCTAGCTGTACTATACCTGGTGGTAACCTAGCTGTTCTATACCTGGTGGTAACCTAGCTGTCCTATACCTGGTGGTAACCTAGCTGTTCTATACCTGGTGGTAACCTAGCTGTCCTATACCTGGTGGTAACCTAGCTGTACTATGCCTGGTGGTAACCTAGCTGTCCTATACCTGGTGGTAACCTAGCTGTACCTGGTGGTAACCTAGCTGTTCTATACCTGGTGGTAACCTAGCTGTTCTATACCTGGTGGTAACCTAGCTGTCCTATACCTGGTGGTAACCTAGCTGTACTATGCCTGGTGGTAACCTAGCTGTACTATACCTGGTGGTAACCTAGCTGTACTATACCTGGTGGTAACCTAGCTGTCCTATACATGGTGGTAACCTAGCTGTACCTGGTGGTAACCTAGCTGTACTATACCTGGTGGTAACCTAGCTGTTCTATACCTGGTGGTAACCTAGCTGTCCTATACCTGGTGGTAACCTAGCTGTACTATACCTGGTGGTAACCTAGCTGTCCTATACATGGTGGTAACCTAGCTGTACCTGGTGGTAACCTAGCTGTACTATACCTGGTGGTAACCTAGCTGTTCTATACCTGGTGGTAACCTAGCTGTCCTATACCTGGTGGTAACCTAGCTGTTCTATACCTGGTGGTAACCTAGCTGTCCTATACCTGGTGGTAACCTAGCTGTACCTGGTGGTAACCTAGCTGTTCTATACCTGGTGGTAACCTAGCTGTCCTATACCTGGTGGTAACCTAGCTGTCCTATACCTGGTGGTAACCTAGCTGTCCTATACCTGGTGGTAACCTAGCTGTACTATACCTGGTGGTAACCTAGCTGTACTATACCTGGTGGTAACCTAGCTTTACTATACCTGGTGGTAACCTAGCTGTACTATATTTGGTGGTAACCTAGCTGAACTATACCTGGTGGTAGCCTAGCTGTTCTATACCTGGTGGTAACCTAGCTGTTCTATACCTGGTGGTAACCTAGCTGTACTATACCTGGTGGTAACCAAGCTGTCCTATACCTGGTGGTAACCTAGCTGCACTATACCTGGTGGTAACCTAGCTGTACTATATCTGGTGGTAACCTAGCTGTTCTATACCTGGTGGTAACCTAGCTGTACTATACCTGGTGGTAACCTAGCTGTTCTATACCTGGTGGTAACCTAGCTGTACTATACCTGGTGGTAACCTAGCTGTACTATACCTGGTGGTAACCTATCTGTCCTATACCTGGTGGTAACCTAGCTGTTCTATACCTGGTGGTAACCTAGCTGTACTATACCTGGTGGTAACCAAGCTGTCCTATACCTGGTGGTAACATAGCTGTCCTATACCTGGTGGTAACCTAGCTGCACTGTACCTGGTGGTAACCTAGCTGTCCTATACCTGGTGGTAACCTAGCTGTACTATACCTGGTGGTAACCTAGCTGTACTATACCTGGTGGTAACCTAGCTGTCCTATACCTGGTGGTAACCTAGCTGTTCTATACCTGGTGGTAACCTAGCTGTACTATACCTGGTGGTAACCTAGCTGTCCTATACCTGGTGGTAACCTAGCTGTACTATGCCTGGTGGTAACCTAGCTGTCCTATACCTGGTGGTAACCTAGCTGTACCTGGTGGTAACCTAGCTGTTCTATACCTGGTGGTAACCTAGCTGTTTTATACCTGGTGGTAACCTAGCTGTCCTATACCTGGTGGTAACCTAGCTGTACTATGCCTGGTGGTAACCTAGCTGTACTATACCTGGTGGTAACCTAGCTGTACTATACCTGGTGGTAACCTAGCTGTCCTATACATGGTGGTAACCTAGCTGTACCTGGTGGTAACCTAGCTGTACTATACCTGGTGGTAACCTAGCTGTTCTATACCTGGTGGTAACCTAGCTGTCCTATACCTGGTGGTAACCTAGCTGTTCTATACCTGGTGGTAACCTAGCTGTACTATACCTGGTGGTAACCTAGCTGTCCTATACCTGGTGGTAACCTAGCTGTACTATGCCTGGTGGTAACCTAGCTGTCCTATACCTGGTGGTAACCTAGCTGTACCTGGTGGTAACCTAGCTGTTCTATACCTGGTGGTAACCTAGCTGTTCTATACCTGGTGGTAACCTAGCTGTCCTATACCTGGTGGTAACCTAGCTGTACCATGCCTGGTGGTAACCTAGCTGTACTATACCTGGTGGTAACCTAGCTGTACTATACCTGGTGGTAACCTAGCTGTCCTATACATGGTGGTAACCTAGCTGTACCTGGTGGTAACCTAGCTGTACTATACCTGGTGGTAACCTAGCTGTTCTATACCTGGTGGTAACCTAGCTGTCCTGTACCTGGTGGTAACCTAGCTGTACTATACCTGGTGGTAACCTAGCTGTCCTATACATGGTGGTAACCTAGCTGTACCTGGTGGTAACCTAGCTGTACTATACCTGGTGGTAACCTAGCTGTTCTATACCTGGTGGTAACCTAGCTGTCCTATACCTGGTGGTAACCTAGCTGTTCTATACCTGGTGGTAACCTAGCTGTCCTGTACCTGGTGGTAACCTAGCTGTTCTATACCTGGTGGTAACCTAGCTGTTCTATACCTGGTGGTAACCTAGCTGTCCTATACCTGGTGGTAACCTAGCTGTCCTATACCTGGTGGTAACCTAGCTGTCCTATACCTGGTGGTAACCTAGCTGTACTATACCTGGTGGTAACCTAGCTGTACTATACCTGGTGGTAACCTAGCTGTACTATACCTGGTGGTAACCTAGCTGTCCTATACCTGGTGGTAACCTAGCTGTACTATACCTGGTGGTAACCTAGCTGTACTATACCTGGTGGTAACCTAGCTGTTCCTTTTGGTGCTGACCTAGCTGTACCTGGTGGTGTTGGGGACTCTGGTCAAGTACAAGGACCGTATCACCTAAACATCAGCATCTACTAGGCTATAGGCTATGTCTACTGTATCTGCTTACCTGGGGTGCGGGGGAACTGGTCAAATACAAGGACATTACCTAAAGAGTGCTCAATACCACCATCTATTCATCCATCCATCCGTCAATTTATTTTCCATTTGTAAAAGATTTGTTATGGCAAAATGGCATTGCCACCGACTAGCCAAGATATATCTTGAATAGAGGGTGCACAGACAGATAAATTATATACAGTGCCTTCGGAAAGTATTCAGACCCCTTGACTTTTTCCACATTTTGTTAGGTTATAGCCTTATTTTAAAAGTAATTAAATCGTTTTTTCCCCTCAAAAATCATCAAACAATACCCCATAATGACAAAGCAAAAACAGTTTTTATCAATTTTAGCAAATTTATTTAAATTTTTAAAAACTGAAATATCACATTTACATAAGTATTCAGACCCTTTACTCAGTACTTTGTTGAACAACCTTTGGCAGCGATGACAGCCTTGAGTTGTCTTGGGTATGACGCTACAAGCTTGGCACACCTGTATTTGGGGAGTTTCTCCCATTCTTCTCTGCAGATCCTCTCAAGCTCTGTCAGGTTGGATGGGAAGTGTTGCTGCACAGATATTTTAAGTTCTCTCCAGAGATGTTTGATCGGGTTCAAGTCCGGGCTCTGGCTGGGCTACTCAAGGACAATCAGAGACTTGTCGCGAAGCCACTCCTGCGTTGTCTTGGCTGTGTGCTTAAGGTCGTTGTCCTTTTGGAAGGTGAACCTTCGCCCCAGTCTGAGGTCCTGGGTGCTCTGGAGCAGGTTTTTATCAAGGATCTCCCTGTACTTCGCTCCGTTAATCTTTGACTCAATCCTGACTAGTTTCCCAGTCCCTGCCGCTGCAAAACATCCCCACAGCATAATGCTTCACCGTAGGGATGGTGCCAGGTTTCCTCCAGACGTGATGCTTGGCATTCAGGTCAAAGAGTTCAATCTTGGTTTCATCAGACCAGAGACTATCTTGTTTCTCATGGTCTGACAGTCTTTAGGTGCCTTTTGGCAAACTCCAAGTGGGTTGTCATGTGCCTTTTACAGAGGAGTGGCTTCCGTTTGGCCACTCTACCACAAAGGCCTGATTGGTGGAGTGCTCCAGAGATGTTTGTTCTTCTGGAAGGTTCTCCCATCTCCACAGAGGAACTCTAGAGCTCTGTCAGAGTGACCATCGGGGACTTGGTCACCTCCCTGACCAAGGCCCTTCTCCCGATTGCTCAGTTTGGCCGGGTGGCCAGATCTAGGAAGAGTGTTGGTAGTTCCAAACTTCTTCCATTTAAGAATGATGGAGGCCACTGTGTTCTTGGGGACCTTCAATGCTGCAGACATTTTTTGGTACCCTTCCCCAGATCTGTGCCTCAACACAATCCTGTCTCGGAGCTCTACAGACAATTTATTCGACCTCATGGCTTGGTTTTTGCTCTGACATGCACTGTCAACTGTGGGACCTTTTGTGGACAGGTGTGTGTCTTTCCAAATCATATCCAATCAATTGAATTTAACACAGGTGGACTCCAATCTAGTTGTAGAAACATCTCAAGGATGATCAATAGAAACAGGATGCACCTGACCTCAATTTCGAGTCTCATAGCAAAGGGTCTGAATATTTATTTTTGTAAGGTATTTCAATTAATATTTTTTTATACATTTTCAAAGCCTGTTTTTGCTTAGTCATTATGGTATATTGTGTGTAGATTAATGAGGATGTTTTATTTATTTAGTCTATTTTAGAATAAGGCTGTAACGTAACAAACTGTGGAAAAGGTCAAGGGGTATGAATACAGTGCCTTGCAAAAGTTTTCATCCACTTTGTCGTTTTTCCTATTTTGTTGCATTAAAACCTGTCATTTAAATAGATTTTTATTTGGATTTCATGTAATAAACATACACAAAACAGTCCAAATTGGTGAAGTGAAAAAAATTACTTGATTAAAATGTTTTTATTTTTGAATGGAAAAGTGGTGCGTACATATGTATTCACCCCCTTTGCTATGAAGCCCGTAAATAAGATCTGGTATATATCCCAATATCCCAAACTTTGAACATCCCACGGAGCACCATTACATCCATTATTAAAAAATTGAAAGAATATAGCACCACAACAAACCTGGCCAGAGAGGGCCACCCACCAAAACTCACGGACCAGGCAAGGAGGGCATTAATCAGAGAGGCAACAAAGAGACCAAAGATAACCCTGAAGGAGCTGCAAAGCTCCACAACGGAGATTGGAGTATCTGTCCATAGGACCACTTTAAGCCGTACACTCCACAGAGCTGGGTTTTACGGAAGAATGGCCAGAAAAAAAACATTGCTTTAAAGAAAAAAATAAGCAAACACGTTTGGTGTTTGCCAAAAGGCATGTGGAAGACTTCCCAAACATATGGAAGAAGGTACTCTGGTCAGATGAGAATAAAATGTAGCTTTTTGGCCATCAAGGAAAATGCTATGTCTGGCGCAAACCCAACACCTCTCATCACCCCGACAACACCATCCCCACAGTGAAGCATGGTGGTGGCAGCATCATGGTGTGGGGATGTTTTTAATCGGCAGGGACTGGGAAACTGGTCAGAATTGAAGGAATGATGGATGGCGCTGAATAGAGGGAAATTCTTGAGGGAAACCTGTTTCAGTCTTCCAGAGATTTGAGACTGGGACGGAGGTTCACCTTCCAGCAGGACAATGACCCTAAGCATACTGCTAAAGCAGCACTCGAGTGGTTTAAGGGGAAACATTTAAATGTTTTGGAATGGCCTAGTCAAAGCTCAGACCTCAATCCAATTGAGAATCTGTGGTATGACTTAAAGATTGTTGTACACCAGCGGAACCCATCCAACTTGAAGGAGCTGGAGCAGTTTTACCTTGAAAAATGGGCAAAAATCCCAGTGGCTAGATGTGCAAGCTGATAGAGACATACCCCAAGAGACATGCAGCTCTAATAGCTGCAAAAGGTGGCTCTACAAAGTATTGACTTTGGGGGGGGGTGAAAAGTTATGCACGCTCACGTTTTCAGTTTTTTTTGTCCTATTTCTTGTTTGTTTAACAAGAAAAAATATTTTGCGTCTTCAAAGTGGTAGGCATGTTGTGTAAATCAAATGATACAAACCCCCCCCAAAAAAATATATTTTAATTCCAGGTTGTAAGGCAACAAAATAGGAAAAATGCCCAGGGGGGTGAAAACTTTCGCAAGCCACTGTACTTTTCGAAGGCACTGTATGCATCGGTTCTAACGAACACTAGATTCCAACTTGGTTGTGAATGTGAAGCCAATAGCAGCGGAATGATTCATTGTCCTCTACATCTTAATTACATGATTCATTGTCCTCTACTTCTTAATTACATGTTTCATTGTCCTCTACATCTTAATTACATGATTCATTGTCCTCTACATCTTAATTACATGTTTCATTGTCCTCTACATCTTAATTACATGATTCATTGTCTTCTACATCTTAATTACATGTTTCATTGTCCTCTACATCTTAATTACATGATTCATTGTCCTCTACATCTTAATTACATGTTTCATTGTCCTCTACATCTTAATTACATGTTTCATTGTCCTCTACATCTTAATTACATGATTCATTGTCTTCTACATCTTAATTACATGTTTCATTGTCCTCTACGTCTTAATTACATGATTCATTGTCCTCTACATCTTAATTACATGTTTCATTGTTCTCTACATCTTAATTACATGATTCATTGTCCTCTACATCTTAATTACATGATTCATTGTCCTCTACATCTTAATTACATGTTTCATTGTCCTCTACATCTTAATTACATGCTAGTTAAATGTCCTAATGAACACTAGATTCCAACTTGGTTGTGAATGTGAAGCCAATAGCAGCGGAATGATTCATTGTCCTCTACATCTTAATTACATGCTAGTTAAATGTCCTAACGAACACTAGATTGCAACTTGGTTGTGAATGTGAAGCCAATAGCAGTGGAATGATTCATTGTCCTCTACATCTTAATTACATGCTAGTTAAATGTCCTAACGAACACTAGATTCCAACTTGGTTGTGAATGTGAAGCCAATAGCAGTGGAATGATTAATTGTCCTCTACATCTTAATTACATGATTCATTGTCCTCTACATCTTAATTACATGCTAGTTAAATGTCCTAACGAACACTAGATTCCAACTTGGTTGTGAATGTGATGCCAATAGCAGCGGAATGATTCATTGTCCTCTACATATTAATTACATGCTAGTTAAATGTCCTAACGAACACTAGATTCCAACTTGGTTGTGAATGTGAAGCCAATAGCAGCGGAATGATTCATTGTCCTCTACATCTTAATTACATGTTTCATTGTCCTCTACATCTTAATTACATGTTTCATTGTCCTCTACATCTTAATTACATGATTCATTGTCCTCTACATCTTAATTACATGTTTCATTGTCCTCTACATCTTAATTACATGATTCATTGTCCTCTACATCTTAATTACATGATTCATTGTCCTCTACATCTTAATTACATGATTCATTGTCCTCTACATCTTAATTACATGATTCATTGTCCTCTACATCTTAATTACATGATTCATTGTCCCCTACATCTTAATTACATGATTCATTGTCCCCTACATCTTAATTACATGATTCATTGTCCTCTACATCTTAATTACATGATTCATTGTCCTCTACATCTTAATTACATGTTTCATTGTCCTCTACATCTTAATTACATGATTCATTGTCCCCTATATCTTAATTACATGATTCATTGTCCCCTACATCTTAATTACATGATTCATTGTCCTCTAC
Source organism: Salvelinus alpinus (assembly GCF_045679555.1). NCBI lineage: Eukaryota > Metazoa > Chordata > Actinopteri > Salmoniformes > Salmonidae > Salvelinus > Salvelinus alpinus. The sequence goes on from NC_092106.1 coordinate 49,682,884, forward strand.
ATCTTAATTACATGATTCATTGTCCTCTACATCTTAATTACATGATTCATTGTCCTCTACATCTTAATTACATGATTCATTGTCCTCTACATCTTAATTACATGATTCATTGTCCTCTACATCTTAATTACATGATTCATTGTCCTCTACATCTTAATTACATGATTCATTGTCCCCTACATCTTAATTACATGATTCATTGTCCTCTACATCTTAATTACATGATTCATTGTCCTCTACATCTTAATTACATGATTCATTGTCCCCTATATCTTAATTACATGATTCATTGTCCCCTACATCTTAATTACATGATTCATTGTCCTCTACATCTTAATTACATGATTCATTGTCCTCTACATCTTAATTACATGATTCATTGTCCCCTATATCTTAATTACATGATTCATTGTCCCCTACATCTTAATTACATGATTCATTGTCCTCTACATCTTAATTACATGATTCATTGTCCTCTACATCTTAATTACATGATTCATTGTCCCCTACATCTTAATTACATGTTTCATTGTCCTCTACATCTTAATTACATGATTCATTGTCCTCTACATCTTAATTACATGATTCATTGTCCTCTACATCTTAATTACATGTTTCATTGTCCTCTACATCTTAATTACATGATTCATTGTCCCCTACATCTTAATTACATGATTCATTGTCCCCTACATCTTAATTACATGTTTCATTGTCCTCTACATCTTAATTACATGATTCATTGTCCTCTACATCTTAATTACATGATTCATTGTCCTCTACATCTTAATTACATGTTTCATTGTCCTCTACATCTTAATTACATGATTCATTGTCCTCTACATCTTAATTACATGATTCATTGTCCTCTACATCTTAATTACATGATTCATTGTCCTCTACATCTTAATTACATGATTCATTGTCCCCTACATCTTAATTACATGATTCATTGTCCTCTACATCTTAATTACATGATTCATTGTCCTCTACATCTTAATTACATGATTCATTGTCCCCTACATCTTAATTACATGATTCATTGTCCTCTACATCTTAATTACATGATTCATTGTCCTCTACATCTTAATTACATGATTCATTGTCCCCTACATCTTAATTACATGATTCATTGTCCTCTACATCTTAATTACATGATTCATTGTCCTCTACATCTTAATTACATGATTCATTGTCCTCTACATCTTAATTACATGATTCATTGTCCTCTACATCTTAATTACATGATTCATTGTCCTCTACATCTTAATTACATGATTCATTGTCCTCTACATCTTAATTACATGATTCATTGTCCTCTACATCTTAATTACATGATTCATTGTCCTCTACATCTTAATTACATGATTCATTGTCCTCTACATCTTAATTACATGATTCATTGTCCTCTACATCTTAATTACATGATTCATTGTCCTCTACATCTTAATTACATGCTAGTTCAGGTTTTCCAGAAATCCTGCTGTGGGAGTCTTACAGATTTTCAGTTTATTACCTTTCTATTCTGAGATTCTTCCAAACAGGATTTTTAGAAAACCTGGTAATTTTTAGAAAGTTATTAGATTTGTGTAACCATGGTTGTAGAGTATAGAGACACGGACATGAAATACTGCTCAGATACACCCCTTATATCCAGCCATCTTTAGGGCCTGATTAAACAACTACATGATTACCGTAGGTTCTAAAGTGATATGTTCATTATAGGTTGATTGGAAAACATTGGTTATGCATGTATTATTAATATTATCATAGATGATAGTCAGCTGAAACATTACCCTAGTGTAGAGATGCACCCCCTTTATATCCAGCCATCTTTGGTGCATGATACATCTAGGGTCTGAACTCTAGAGAGTAGATGACTATACCATACAACTTTACAATCTTATGAGAGTGTATTAGATGATAAGATAACAACATTATGATCTTATGATTAGTGTATTAGATGATAAGATAACCTTACAAACAGTAGCTGGATTCTGTAGCAGAGACACAGATATATCTGTTTGTACAGTGGGCCATGTATATTACAGGCATATCCACTGTCAAGAAATTCACTTGTGGGCTGGATAAACTGCTTGGAATTTCATTTCATATGAAAAGTAGTTATTATAACTTTTCGTATATATTATATATTTGATTTGATTTAATTTATATATTTTTCTGATACTTCAAAATCAAACATCAAAATGATACCTTCTTAAAACAATTCCATATAGCTTGGTAGAACCCCCCCCACAGCTTAGACAGGGCTTAGACTCTTATAGGGTAATACACTACATAACCAAAAGTTTGTGGGCACTAGCTCGTCTAACATTTCATTCATATCATGGGCATTAATATGGAGGTCGGGCACTGCTGTTGGGCGATTATTCCTGGCTCGCAGTCGGCGTTCCAATTCATCCCAAAGGTGTTCGATGGGGTTGAGGTCAGGGCTCTGTGCAGACCAGTCAAGTTCTTCCACGCCGATCTCGTCAAACAATTTCTGTATGGACCTCGCTTTGGGCACGGGAGCATTGTCATGCTGAAACAGGAAAGGACTTTCCCCAAACTGTTGTCACAAAGTTGGAAGCAGAGAATTGTCTAGAATGTCATTGTATGCTGTAGAGTTATGATTTCCCTTCACTGGAACTAAGGAGCCCGAACCATGAAAAAACATCCCTGAACATCCTATGACGGTGCCACGTTGAAAGTCACTGAGCTCTTCAGTATGTCCATTCTACTGCCAATGTTTGTCTATGAAGATTGAATGTATGTGTGCTCAATTTCATACACCTGTCAGCAACGGGTGTGGCTGAAATAGCCCGAATCCACTAATTTTTGAAGGGGTGTCCAAATACTTTTGTATATATACAGTGGGGCAAAAAAGTATTTAGTCAGCCACCAATTGTGCAAGTTCTCCCACTTAAAAAGATGAGAGAGGCCTGTAATTTTCATCATAGGTACACTTCAACTATGACAGACAAAATGAGAAAAAAAATCCAGAAAATCACATTGTAGGATTTTTAATGAATTTATTTGCAAATTATGGTGGAAAATAAGTATTTGGTCAATAACAAACAAGCAAGATTTCTGGCTCTCACAGACCTGTAACTTCTTCTTTAAGAGGCTCCTCTGTCCTCCACTCGTTACCTGTATTAATGGCACCTGTTTGAACTTGTTATCAGCATAAAAGACACATGTTCACAACCTCAAACAGTCACACTCCAAACTCCATTATGGCCAAGACCAAAGAGCTCTCAAAGGACACCAGAAACAAAATTGTAGACCTGCACCAGGCTGGGAAGACTGAATCTGCAATAGGTAAGCAGCTTGGTTTGAAGAAATCAACTGTGGGAGCAATTATTAGGAAATGGAAGACATACAAGACCACTGATAATCTCCCTCGATCTGGGGCTCCACGCAAGATCTCACCCCGTGGGGTCAAAACGATCACAAGAACGTTGAGCAAAAATCCCAGAACCACACGGGGGGACCTAGTGAATGACCTGCAGAGAGCTGGGACCAAAGTAACAAAGCCTACCATCAGTAACACACTACGCCGCCAGGGACTCAAATCCTGCAGTGCCAGACGTGTCCACCTGCTTAAGCCAGTACATGTCCAGGCCCGTCTGAAGTTTGCTAGAGAGCATTTGGATGATCCAGAAGAAGATTGGGAGAATGTCATATGGTCAGATGAAACCAAAATATAACTTTTTGGTAAAAACTCAACTCGTCGTGTTTGGAGGACAAAGAATGCTGAGTTGCATCCAAAGAACACCATACCTACTGTGAAGCATGGGGGTGGAAACATCATGCTTTGGGACTGTTTTTCTGCAAAGGGACCAGGACGTTGCCCGGGCGGTGTGTCAGCTAGGCTGGATCAGAATCCAGCCTAGCTGACACGATGCAGATATCCAGTCTTGCACAGAATCCAGCCTAGCTGACACGATGCAGATATCCAGTCTTGCACAGAATCCAACCTAGCTGACACGATGCAGATATCCAGTCTTGCACAGAATCCAGCCTAGCTGACACGATGCAGATATCCAGTCTTGCACAGAATCCAGCCTAGCTGACACGATGCAGATATCCAGTCTTGCACAGAATCCAGCCTAGCTGACACGATGCAGATATCCAGTCTTGCACAGAATCCAACCTAGCTGACACGATGCAGATATCCAGTCTTGCACAGAATCCAGCCTAGCTGACACGATGCAGATATCCAGTCTTGCACAGAATCTAGCCTAGCTGACACGATGCAGATATCCAGTCTTGCACAGAATCCAGCCTAGCTGACACGATGCAATATTCCAGATTTGTTACCACTTTCCTCTTAACTTCATTGATTTACACTAGTCACCCTAATTCTGTCCCTTCTACAAGGGTAAAAACTCCAATAACATTTGAATGGATTATGATGGAGACACGAGGCTTGAACCATTGGTTTTCTTCAAGGATTATCGACACAGTTATTTTACCCATTGGTCCAAAGACGTGTTTTTTTATTAGAAACCATACAATAGATAGAACAACCACATGATCATGATCGTGGTAAGTGTAAAGAAAACCTTCAGAAATAACAGGATTCTATTAAGAGTAAAGGACAAGAAGAGTACATATCTAGATCAGACAATAAACAAAAATATATATTTATAACATTTCCAGCATGTTATCCCCTGATTTCAGACAGAGACAGAACCCACTGACACCGTCCGGGGGCAGATTAGAGACGTGTGGAAAAGAGTTTTTCTCTGAAAGTGTGTGTGAATGTGTCTAGGTGTGTGTTGGTTTTCAGGGCCAGAGAATAAAAGCTTTCCTCTGACCCTGTTCAGCTCCTCTAAATGGGCAATGAGTTATATACTGACTTTTATAAACCGGGTACTTTCCTGGATGCTGATTGGCTGAAAGAGCATTTCAGCCATGTGTATATCAGACAATATACCACAGGTATGACGCAAAACTACTTCTACTGTTCTATGTATGTTGGTAACCAGTTTATAATAGCAATAAGGCACCTCAGGGTTTGTGGTAAATTGCCAATATACCACGGCTGTCAGCCAATCAGCATTCAGGGCTCGAACCACCCAGTTTATATTGGCTAAGGGATGTATACAGGCAGTCTGTTTCGCATTGTGCCTAAGAACAGTCCTTAGCCGTGGTTAGAGCATTGGACTAGTAACCGAAAGGTTGCAAGATAGAATCCCTGAGCTGACAAGGTTAACATCTGTCGTTCTGCCCCCTGAACAAGGTAGTTAACCCACTGTTCCTAGGCCATAATTGAAAATAAGAATTTGTTCTTAACTGACTTTTGGGTAGGCAGTGTTTTTGGTAGGGGGTGTTTTGGGTAGGTAGTGTTTTGGGTAGGCAGTGTTTTGGGTAGACAGTGTTTTGGGTAGACAGTGTTTTGAGTAGGGTGTGTTTTGGGTAGGCTGTGTTTTGGATAGGCTGTGTTTTGGGTAGGCTGTGTTTTGGGTAGGCTGTGTTTTGGGTAGGCTGTGTTTTGGGTAGGCTGTGTTTTGGGTAGGCGGTGTTTCGGGTAGGGGGTGTTTTGGGTAGGCTGTGTTTTGGGTAGGTAGTGTTTTGAGTAGGCAGTGTTTTGGGTAGGCTGTGTTTTGGGTAGGCTGTGTTTTGGGTAGGTAGTGTTTTGAGTAGGCAGTGTTTTGGGTAGGCTGTGTTTTGGGTAGGCGGTGTTTTGGGTAGGTAGTGTTTTGAGTAGGCAGTGTTTTGGGTAGGCTGTGTTTTGGGTAGGCGGTGTTTCGGGTAGGGGGTGTTTTGGGTAGGCTGTGTTTTGGGTAGGCGGTGTTTCGGGTAGGGGGTGTTTTGGGTAGGCAGTTGGGGTCCAGAATCTCTGAACTGCAGGTTCATGTGTTTAGCCCATGCGTGTAGCAAAGTTATCGTTACTTTGAGTATTTATTCCTTGTATTATTATGTTTCTACTTATTCCTTGTGTTATTCATTTTCAATTGTTCTACTGTATACTGTATGTACAAAAAAATCATTGTTGGGAAGGGCCCGTAAGTAAGCATTTCACTGTTGGTCTACACCTGTTGTTTTACAAAGCATGTGACAAATAACATTTCATTTCATTAATTTGATTTGTTTGGCCACATCAGGTGTAGACTAACAGTGAGACCAGCTGTGGATCTGGCACTGTGTACTGGGGACCGTGTAGTTCTGCAGAAATTACATTGACATTTTTGTCATTTAGCAGACACTCTTATTCAGATCGACTTACAGGAGAAGAGAAATAAGGGTTAAGTGCCTTGCTCAAGGGCACATCGACAGATTTTTCACCTAGTCGGCTCAGGGATTAAAACTTTTGGTTACGGACCCAACGCTCTTAAACAGCTAGGCTGCCTGCCAATCATGAGATGTCTTCTGCTCTCGGCTTCTCCTCTAGGGCTCTGATAGTGTACTGGTCTCTTTCCATGGTGGCCTTGTAATTCAGCAGGAATGAGATGTCTTCAGCTCCTCCTCTAGGGCTCTGATAGTATCTGGAAGTGATGACATCTCTCTGATCTTCTTCTTCATCATCTGACTCTTCTGTTCCTCTTCTTCCCTCAGTGCAGTTATCCTGGCCTCCTTTTCCTCTTGTAGAAACTGATGAAGCTTCTTATTAAACTTCTCCTTAATCTGCCTCTCTGTGTGCTGGGCCTGGCTCTTAATGTGTTCAGCTGTTTGATCACAGGTTAGTTTAACTTTATTAAAGACCTCCAGCTTCTCCTGTAAAGTCTTCAGGACAGTCTGGAGTTCCTTCTTATGGTCCTGAGCAGCCTCATCTATCGGACAGCAGTCATGACTCTTCTGCTTTTTGGATGTTTGACAAATCAGACAGACAGGCTGTTTATCCTCCAGACAGAAGACCTCGAGTTTCTCACCGTGCTGACTGCAGAGTAGACCCTGATGAAGCTCTCTGACTCCTCTCCTGTATCTCTGACTCCTCTCCTGTATCTCTGACCCTGATGAAGCTCTCTGACTCCTCTCCTGTAACTCAGACCCTGCTGAAGCTCTCTGACTCCTCTCCTGTACCTCAGACCCTGATGAAGCTCTCTGACTCCTCTCCTGTAACTCAGACCCTGATGAAGCTCTCTGACTCCTCTCCTGTAACAGACCCTGATGAAGCTCTCTGACTCCTCTCCTGTATCTCAGACCCTGATGAAGCTCTCTGACTCCTCTCCTGTAACTCAGACCCTGATGAAGCTCTCTGACTCCTCTCCTGTAACTCAGACCCTGATGAAGCTCTCTGACTCCTCTCCTGTATCTCAGACCCTGATGAAGCTCTCTGACTCCTCTCCTGTATCTCAGACCCTGATGCAGCTCTCTGACTCCTCTCCTGTACCTCAGACCCTGATGAATCTCTCTGACTCCTCTCCTGTATCTCTGACTCCTCTCCTGTATCTCAGACCCTGATGAAGCTCTCTGACTCCTCTCCTGTATCTCAGACCCTGATGAAGCTCTCTGACTCCTCTCCTGTAACTCAGACCCTGATGAAGCTCTCTGACTCCTCTCCTGTAACTCCGACCCTGATGAAGCTCTCTGACTCCTCTCCTGTACCTCAGACCCTGATGAAGCTCTCTGACTCCTCTCCTGTAACTCAGACCCTGATGAAGCTCTCTGACTCCTCTCCTGTACCTCAGACCCTGATGAATCTCTCTGACTCCTCTCCTGTATCTCTGACTCCTCTCCTGTATCTCAGACCCTGATGAAGCTCTCTGACTCCTCTCCTGTAACTCAGACCCTGATGAAGCTCTCTGACTCCTCTCCTGTATCTCAGACCCTGATGAAGCTCTCTGACTCCTCTCCTGTAACTCAGACCCTGATGAAGCTCTCTGACTCCTCTCCTGTAACTCAGACCCTGATGAAGCTCTCTGACTCCTCTCCTGTATCTCAGACCCTGATGAAGCTCTCTGACTCCTCTCCTGTAACTCAGACCCTGATGAAGCTCTCTGACTCCTCTCCTGTAACTCAGACCCTGATGAAGCTCTCTGACTCCTCTCCTGTATCTCAGACCCTGATGAAGCTCTCTGACTCCTCTCCTGTACCGACTCCTCCCAGACCCTGATGAAGCTCTCTGACTCCTCTCCTGTATCTCAGACCCTGATGAAGCTCTCTGACTCCTCTCCTGTATCTCAGACCCTGATGAAGCTCTCTGACTCCTCTCCTGTATCTCAGACCCTGATGAAGCTCTCTGACTCCTCTCCTGTATCTCAGACCCTGATGAAGCTCTCTGACTCCTCTCCTGTATCTCAGACCCTGCTGAAGCTCTCTGACTCCTCTCCTGTATCTCTGACCCTGATGAAGCTCTCTGACTCCTCTCCTGTATCTCAGACCCTGATGAAGCTCTCTGACTCCTCTCCTGTATCTCTGACTCCTCTCCTGTAACTCAGACCCTGATGAAGCTCTCTGACTCCTCTCCTGTATCTCAGACCCTGATGAAGCTCTCTGACTCCTCTCCTGTAACTCAGACCCTGATGAAGCTCTCTGACTCCTCTCCTGTATCTCAGACCCTGCTGAAGCTCTCTGACTCCTCTCCTGTATCTCAGACCCTGATGAAGCTCTCTGACTCCTCTCCTGTATCTCAGACCCTGATGAAGCTCTCTGACTCCTCTCCTGTAACTCAGACCCTGATGAAGCTCTCTGACTCCTCTCCTGTAACTCAGACCCTGATGAAGCTCTCTGACTCCTCTCCTGTATCTCAGACCCTGATGAAGCTCTCTGACTCCTCTCCTGTATCTCAGACCCTGATGAAGCTCTCTGACTCCTCTCCTGTATCTCAGACCCTGATGAAGCTCTCTGACTCCTCTCCTGTAACTCAGACCCTGATGAAGCTCTCTGACTCCTCTCCTGTAACTCAGACCCTGATGAATCTCTCTGACTCCTCTCCTGTATCTCAGACCCTGATGAAGCTCTCTGACTCCTCTCCTGTAACAGACCCTGATGAAGCTCTCTGACTCCTCTCCTGTATCTCTGACTCCTCTCCTGTACCTCAGATCCTGCTGAAGCTCTCTGACTCCTCTCCTGTATCTCTGACTCCTCTCCTGTAACTCAGACCCTGATGAAGCTCTCTGACTCCTCTCCTGTATCTCAGACCCTGATGAAGCTCTCTGACTCCTCTCCTGTAACTCAGACCCTGATGAAGCTCTCTGACTCCTCTCCTGTATCTCAGACCCTGATGAAGCTCTCTGACTCCTCTCCTGTATCTCAGACCCTGATGAAGCTCTCTGACTCCTCTCCTGTAACTCAGACCCTGATGAAGCTCTCTGACTCCTCTCCTGTAACTCAGACCCTGATGAAGCTCTCTGACTCCTCTCCTGTATCTCAGACCCTGATGAAGCTCTCTGACTCCTCTCCTGTATCTCAGACCCTGATGAAGCTCTCTGACTCCTCTCCTGTATCTCAGACCCTGATGAAGCTCTCTGACTCCTCTCCTGTAACTCAGACCCTGATGAAGCTCTCTGACTCCTCTCCTGTAACTCAGACCCTGATGAATCTCTCTGACTCCTCTCCTGTATCTCAGACCCTGATGAAGCTCTCTGACTCCTCTCCTGTAACAGACCCTGATGAAGCTCTCTGACTCCTCTCCTGTATCTCTGACTCCTCCACTGTACCTCAGACCCCGATGAAGCTCTCTGACTCTTCTCCTATAACTCAGACCATGTCTACACCTGATAACTTACATGCAACTTATGCTATCAGAATACAAAGATCTCATTGAAAAGACAGGTCTAGACGCACAAAAGTAGCTTTGTGGTCTGATTGAACTGGCTGACCACTTTAGACTGGTGGTCAGGGATGCATTATGTGTGGATTTCTCTTCAGTCTGCACGCATTAAGCCGACTGAAAGTGCATACAGTGGGCGACGTCATCAGCACTCCTCACACAAGTCTCAAAAAATAACTGTGTGTTTTGGGACGGAGAGGCACCTTCTCATTATAACGTTGGCGTTTGAGGAAAGTGTTTGCTGTCTTCTAATATTTAGAACAACTATTTTTTGATTGGCTAAAGTTCTGCTAATCCATTTGCAATCCCTTTAGCATTGCTTGCTAGCTTGATGGCTAGCTACAGAGGTTAGCTGACTAGTTAGCTACAGTAGTTAGCTACAGAGGTTAGCTACAGTAGTTAGTTACAGAGGTTAGCTGACTAGTTAGCTACAGTAGTTAGCTACAGTAGTTAATTACAGAGATTAGCTACAGTAGTTAGCTACAGAGGTTAGCTGACTAGTTAGCTACAGTAGTTAGCTACAGTAGTTAATTACAGAGATTAGCTACAGTAGTTAGCTATAGAGGTTAGCTGACTAGTTAGCTACAGTAGTTAGCTACAGAGGTTAGCTGACTAGTTAGCTACAGTAGTTAGCTACAGAGGTTAGCTGACTAGTTAGCTACAGTAGTTAGCTACAGAGGTTAGTTACAGAGGTTAGCTGACTAGTTAGCTACAGTAGTTAGCTACATTAGTTAATTACAGAGATTAGCTACAGTAGTTAGCTACAGAGGTTAGCTGACTAGTTAGCTACAGTAGTTAGCTACAGAGGTTAGCTGACTAGTTAGCTACAGTAGTTAGCTACAGAGGTTAGCTGACTAGTTAGCTACAGTAGCTAGCTACTGCAATCAGTTGTTGTTGTGTTATTATCATATTTAGCCTATTCCACTGTGTGTAGAATGCAAACTGCACAGGAAAATAGTGCAGGAAAAGGGAATCCGGACACGCTGTTGAACACGGTAGACACGTTTACGTGAAGGTGTAGATGCAGGACGCATTTGGAATACTGTGATCAGCACTGTATGATCAGAACGCTACAGCTGTTGGAACTGTCGAGTCTAGACACGGCCTTTGACTCCTCTCCTGTAGTAAGAAGGTCTCACACAGCTTCTTTAAAATGGGGTGGCAGGGAGGATATTTTTTTCCTGTAGACTGGACATACCCGAGAATCCTTCTGTTTCCCGCATAGCTTCAGACAGGCTTTACAGAAGCTGTGAAATCCTTGAAGATGTCACAGCACACAGAACAGGAGAGATTCTCCTCATAGAGAGAAGGTTTAGACGTTACGTTCTCTGCCAGTAACACTCCCTCCTCTTATCTGGAACGGCTTCTGGGATTAACATTTACTGTTGAAAAACTCACAGCGATGGATTAAGGTGTTGTCGGTCTGTGATTGTCAATTTTGAATCTTGATTATTTTTAAAGACTAAATTATTTGTAAGTAATTTGTCGTATTATGTAGCCTGGCTTCTATACAGCTGTTACCTTGCTGTTTTGTTCTCTCTCTCTCTCTTTCTCTCTCGCTCTCTCGTTCTTTCTCTTTCTCTTCTCTCTCTTGTTATCCCTCTTTCGCTATCTCTCTCTAAACCTCTCTCTGTCTCTCCCTCCCTCTGTCCCTGACTCTCTCTCTCTCTCTCTCTCTCTCGTTCTTTCTCTTTCTCTTCTCTCTCTTGTTATCCCTCTTTCGCTATCTCTGTCTAAACCTCTCTCTTTCTCTCCCTCCCTCTGTCCCTGACTCTCTCTCTCTCTCTCTCTCTCTCTCTCTCTCTCTCTCTCTCTCTCTCTCTCTCTCTCTCTCTCTCTCTCTCTCTCTCTCTCTCTCTCTCTCTCTCTCTCTCTCTCTCTCTCTCTCTCTCTCTCGCTCTCTCTCTCGCTCTCTCTCTCGCTCTCGCTCTCTCTCTCTCTCTCTCTCTCGCTCTCTCTGTGGTTCTGGAGTGGCCACTTTACAAGAGCACTTAAACAGTACCACTCACCACCTCTCCCTGCCTGTCATAATGTAGAACCATTCTGAGAGGTTTAGGCATTACACAGGGACAGCTAAACTGTATTAGACTAATGTTGTGTTCCAAATGGGACCCTATTCCCTATATAGTGCACTACTGTATTATGGTTATCCTCCCAACTGGCGCCCTATTCCTTGTTTAGTGCACTGCTTTAGACCAGAGTCCTATGGGCGCTGGTCAGGACTAAGGTACCATGTAGGATGCAGACTATATGCATTTGATACCATCTTTATTTCATTGATTTAAATACTATTGATCTTTAAATACTATTAGATATTTGATTACGTGCTGATTGTTTAGATTTTGATATTTCAGGTTCTTGGACACGGTTTCTATTCCATCGTTTTCACAACGCTCTCATTCCTGCACTGCCTCCCACTTGGCTGGCTCTGTTATGTGTGTGTGTGTGTGTGTGTGTGTGTGTGTGTGTGTGTGTGTGTGTGTGTGTGTGTGTGTGTGTGTGTGTGTGTGTGTGTGTGTGTGTGTGTGTGTGTGTGTGTGTGTGTGTGTGTGTGTGTGTGTGTGTGTGTGTGATGTGAGTGGGCTGGTGATGCGAGGCATGGAGGGGAATGATTCAGCAGATAATACAGCACTTAACCCTTTACAGCAGAGATATCCATTGTTAACCAGATCATAATGGTTGTGTGTGTGTGTGTGTGTGTGTGTGTGTGTGTGTGTGTGTGTGTGTGTGTGTGTGTGTGTGTGTGTGTGTGTGTGTGTGTGTGTGTGTGTGTGTGCGTGCGTGCGTGTGGCGTGCGTGCGTGCGTGCGTGCGTGTGGCGTGCGTGCGTGTGGCGTGTGTGCGTATGGCGTATGGCGTGCGTGCGTGCGTATGGCGTGCGTGCGTGTGTGTGGCGTGCGTGCGTGCGTATGGCATGCGTGCGTGTTTTTGGCGTGCGTGTGGTGTGCGTGCGTGCGTGTGGCGTGCGTGCGTATGGCGTGCGTGCGTGTGGCGTGCGTGTGTGTTTTTTGGCGTGCGTGCGTGCGTGTGGCGTGCGTGTGGCGTGCGTGCGTGTGGCGTGCGTGCGTGCGTATGGCGTGCGTGCGTGCGTGCGTGAGGCGTGCGTGCTTGCGTATGGTGTGCGTGCGTGTGTGTGATCACATATAGATTGTCCAGGCTGTTTCTATAACATACCATCCTCTCCAGTGCTTACAACCCTCAGTACCAGAATGACTGTTTCTAGACTCTATACATACACAGCTTTATTCACAGTGATAAACCTCGTCTCATAAGCGTTTAACTACCGTCCTTATTAGATGTTGCATGCCATGCCTTTCCTGAGCTGGTACCTGCTCCACAAACTGTGGAACACTACCTGCCTCCAAAATGGAACCATATTCCCTATGTAGTGCACTACTATAGACCAGGGCCCTATAGCACCATATTCCCTATGTAGTGCACTACTATAGACCAGGGCCCTATAGCACCATATTCCCTATGTAGTGTACTAAAAGTAATATTAGAGTTCCATTTTGGACGGTCTTTACTGCAGCCCATCATTCCCTGTCGACTGAAGCATTGACTATTTAGTAAAGGACGATTTCCACACCTGTAATGATAATAATGGTTGTGTTTTCAAATCGCACTACTTTCAACCTGGTCCCATAGGGTTCTGGTCAAAAGTAGTGCACTACATAGGGGATAGGGTCCCATAGGGTTCTGGTCAAAAGTAGTGCACTACGTAGGGGATAGGGTCCCATAGTGTTCTGGTCAAAAGTAGTGCACTACATAGGGGATAGAGTCCCATAGGGTGCTGGTAAAAAGTAGTGCACTACATAGGGGATAGGGTCCCATAGGGTTCTGGTCAAAAGTAGTGCACTACATAGGGGATCGAGTCCCATAGGTTTCTGGTCAAAAGTAGTGCACTACGTAGGGGATAGGGTCCCATAGTGTTCTGGTCAAAAGTAGTGCACTACATAGGGGATAGGGTCCCATAGGGTTCTGGTCAAAAGTAGTGCACTACGTAGGGGATAGGGTGCCACTTGGGAGGCAGCTCATGTAATGGCTGTGCACAGTGGCCGATGTGCTGTATGTAGAGCAGTGAAATAGCTGACTGCAGATAACAGCAGTATGATGATGATGATGGTGGTGATTATGATGATGATGGTGATGAGGATGTGGTTTTTGTTGTTAGTTAGATATTTGGATTAGGCTTGTTTACATCACACATGCATCGTTACAGGGAAGGGATTCAAGTCTTGTTTTAGGGGAAGAGGTGGAATTGTTACAGGGAAGAGATTGAAGTCTTGTTTTAGGGGAAGAGGTGGAATTGTTACAGGGAAGAGATTCAAGTCTTGTTTTAGGGGAAGAGGTGGAATTGTTACAGGGAAGAGATTCAAGTCTTGTTTTAGGGGAAGAGGTGGAATTGTTACAGGGAAGAGATTCAAGTCTTGTTTTAGGGGAAGAGGTGGAATTGTTACAGGGAAGAGATTCAAGTCTTGTTTTAGGAGAAGAGGTGGAATTGTTACAGGGAAGGGATTCAAGTCTTGTTTCGGTAAAAGAGCTGGCAATTGTGGCAAAAAAAAAGTCAGTTATTTTTACCGCCCACCTACTGCCTACCTTTCAACATACAAAAGACAAGAAAGAGAGTTCTCTCTCTTTTCTCTCTCTCCCTCCCCACCCTCGCCAGCCGTCTCTCTGTCTCTCTGTCTCTGTCTCTCTGTCTCTCTCTCTGTCTCTCTGTCTCTCTCTCTCTCTCTCTGTCTCTGTCTCTGTCTCTGTCTCTGTCTCTCTGTCTCTCTGTCTCTCTGTCTCTGTCTCTGTCTCTGTCTCTGTCTCTGTCTCTCTGTCTCTCTGTCTCTGTCTCTGTCTCTGTCTCTGTCTCTGTCTCTCTGTCTCTCTGTCTCTCTGTCTCTGTCTCTCTCTCTGTCTCTGTCTCTCTCTCTGTCTCTGTCTCTGTCTCTGTCTCTGTCTCTGTCTCTCTGTCTCTCTGTCTCTCTGTCTCTGTCTCTGTCTCTGTCTCTGTCTCTGTCTCTCTGTCTCTCTGTCTCTCTGTCTCTCTGTCTCTGTCTCTGTCTCTGTCTCTGTCTCTGTCCCTCCTTCACTCCTTCCTTCCTTCCTTCCCTCCCTCTCTACTTCCTGAGTTTTTGAGCCAATGGGAACTAGAAGGTCATAGCGAGGACCTCTGTTTTTCCCAGCATGCACTGTGAACCCCATGTGACCTCGGCCTAATGAGGCAGACAGCTGCTCCCTCAGTAGTGTCGCCGCGGTGACGGTGCGGTCGTACCTGGGAGGACAATGTCACCTTCACTACGGGGACACGGTGGGTTATCGGGAGGGAGGGAGGGAGGGAGGGATATGTTATGTTTGAACCGTGTTGTTTACTGTGTGAAGTAGTTAGGTTGTTGGCCATGCAATCATGAGAGCTAGCACATGTCTCTCTCTCTCTCTCTCTCTCTCTCGTCTCTCTCGTCTCTCTCCTCTCTCTCCTCTCTTTCCTCTCCTCTCTCTCTTCTCTTTCTCCTCTCTCTCCTCTCCTCTCTCTCCTCTCTCACCTCTCTCTCCTCCTTCTTTCTCCCTCTTTCTCTCTCGATCTCTCCTTTCTCTCCTCTCTCTCCTCCTTTTTCTTCTCTCGATCCCTCCTCTCTCTCCTCTCTATCTCTCTCTCTTTCCCCCCTCGCTCTCTCTCTCTTCACCTCCTTCTTCTCTCTCCCTCTCTCCCTCATTCTCTCTCTGAGGGCCATGCCTCTGGCTGAGTTCAGTCTGGCTGAGTTCAATAAAACACACAGGGGATAGAAATGCCTCTGGAATGCAATTAGGGGACTTTGCAGAGACGACAAGTACAAATGTGAAATAAGAAGGTAGAATCCAGCAAGGCCTGGGTGATTAGGGCTCGTTTGGTTGTCCTGGCGGTGCCGTGGAGGCTGCAGAGACGAAGAGGAGGAGGAGGAGGGTTGCGGGTAGGGCGGCCACTCGGATCGAAGACCCACAGTGCCGGGGATTATGTGTCAATTTACCACCCAGCTTTACATCCTCCTAGACTCCAAGGCTAAACATGACCAGGGCTAATTAACAACACCAATTAAAGGCGGGGAAGGAACGAGGAGCGGTGGGGTGGAGAGGAGAAGAGAGGAGAGGAGGGGTGGAGAGGAGAAGAGAGGAAAGGAGAGGAGGGGTGGAGTGGGGTGGAGAGGAGAGGAGAAGAGAAGAGAGGAGGGGTGGGGTGGAGAGGAGACGAGGGGTGGGGTGGAGAGGGGGGGGTGTGAGAGGGGTGTAAGACAAGAGGAGAGAAGAGAAGAGAGAAGAGGAGAGGAGGGTTCAGGGAGGTGAACAGAGAACAGTCATCGTTCATCTGGTCAGTGTTAAAACCATTCTCTCCTTCTTGTATTAGCTGTAAACTTTCTGCTGATGCTCTCATAAAGAGCCCCTTTGGTGTTGTGATTCAGTCAAGCTGTGAATCTGGGTTTTAATTGGGTGAAGGGTTGGATGGGGTTGTGTTTGTATGATTCACAGAGGACTGAGGAGAATTACATTTCTCTGAAATATGAAATCTCACACCCAAGATAGCTGCTCATGGTTCCTCAGAGAATAATATGAACAGACCAACAAAACAACAACAGCATCCTTCAAATAAAACCCCACCTACTTCCTGAATGTGCTGTTCGTTACCAAGGCCACGTTCAGTAGAGCTCTACTTCCTGACTGTCCTGTTCGTTACCAAGGCCACGTTCAGTAGAGCTCTACTTCCTGACTGTGCTGTTCGTTACCAAGGCCACGTTCAGTAGAGCTCTACTTCCTGACTGTGCTGTTCGTTACCAAGGCCACGTTCAGTAGAGCTCTACTTCCTGACTGTGCTGTTCGTTACCAAGGCCACGTTCAGTAGAGCTCTACTTCCTGACTGTCCTGTTCGTTACCAAGGCCACGTTCAGTAGAGCTCTACTTCCTGACTGTCCTGTTCGTTACCAAGGCCACGTTCAGTAGAGCTCTACTTCCTGACTGTCCTGTTCGTTACCAAGGCCACGTTCAGTAGAGCTCTACTTCCTGCCTGTGCTGTTCGTTACCAAGGCCACGTTCAGTAGAGCTCTACTTCCTGACTGTCCTGTTCGTTACCAAGGCCACGTTCAGTAGAGCTCTACTTCCTGACTGTCCTGTTCGTTACCACGGCCACGTTCAGTAGGGCTCTACTTCCTGACTGTCCTGTTCGTTACCAAGGCCACGTTCAGTAGAGCTCTACTTCCTGACTGTGTTGTTCGTTACCAAGGCCACGTTCAGTAGAGCTCTACTTCCTGACTGTGCTGTTCGTTACCAAGGCCACGTTCAGTAGAGCTCTACTTCCTGACTGTGCTGTTCGTTACCAAGGCCACGTTCAGTAGAGCTCTACTTCCTGACTGTCCTGTTCGTTACCAAGGCCACGTTCAGTAGAGCTCTACTTCCTGACTGTGTTGTTCGTTACCAAGGCCACGTTCAGTAGAGCTCTACTTCCTGACTGTGTTGTTCGTTACCAAGGCCACGTTCAGTAGAGCTCTACTTCCTGACTGTGCTGTTCGTTACCAAGGCCACGTTCAGTAGAGCTCTACTTCCTGACTGTGCTGTTCGTTACCAAGGCCACGTTCAGTAGAGCTCTACTTCCTGACTGTCCTGTTCGTTACCAAGGCCACGTTCAGTAGAGCTCTACTTCCTGACTGTGTTGTTCGTTACCAAGGCCACGTTCAGTAGAGCTCTACTTCCTGACTGTGCTGTTCGTTACCAAGGCCACGTTCAGTAGGGCTCTACTTCCTGACTGTGCTGTTCGTTACCAAGGCCACGTTCAGTAGGGCTCTACTTCCTGACTGTGCTGTTCGTTACCAAGGCAACGTTCAGTAGAGCTCTACATCCTGACTGTGCCTTTCCTCTACAGGGAGCCAGGTTTTCCTGTGTCCACCCTTCCCAATGGCAAGGTTGTGCTCACTGAGCCTGTACTTTGTCAAGGTTTTTTCTCAGTTTTTGATCAGTAACCATGGTCAAGTAGTTAGCCACGGTGTACAGTCGATGTAGGGACAGATAGCACTGCATTTTGATTTGTGCCTGTGTTTCCCAATAAGCAATGTAGTTTTGTTTCGACTGTGTTGTAATTTGGTATATTCTGATTGATTGGATGTTCTGGTCCTGAGGCTTCAGTGTGTTAGTAGAACAGGTTAGTGAACTCAGCCCCAGGACCAGCTGGATGAGGGGACTCTTTTCTTTGCTCAGCTCTTGGCATTGCAGGGCTTGGTAGTGATATGAGTTTGGGTCACTGTATTTTAGATGTTTCCCAAACTGAATTGCTCTTTTTTTAGTTTTTATTATTAGTGGATATTTGCCTAATTCTGCTCTCTATGCATTGTATGTAGGACATGTAGGAGAATCTTACAGAACTCTGCAGGCAGGGTTTCAATGGGGTGTTTGTCCCATTTGGTGAAATCTTGTTTTGCAAGTGGACCCCACACCTTGCTGCCATGAAGTGCAATTGGTTCAATGACACATTCAATTAGTAATGGAATAGAATGCCCTGCGTGCTTTCTCTCTCAGTTCATTCACTTCCTCATTAAGGTGTCCAGTTGAGCTTATTTTTAAACCTAAGTAATTGTAGTGTGTGCAGTACTCTATATATTTTGTACCAATTGAGAACTTTGGTCTAATTCCCTGAGATCTGGATCTTCTCTTGAAAATCATTATTTTAGTATTTTTGGGGTTTACTGCCAGGGCCCAGGTCTGGCAGTACTGCTCTAGCAGGTCCAGGCTCTGCTGTAGGCCATGTGCTGTGGGTGACATCAGACATAGGTCATCTGCGAAGACTAGGCATTTAACCTCTGAATTGTGGAGACTAACACTAGGGGCTGAGGATTTTTCTAGAATAGTGGCCAATTCGTTGATGTAAATATTGAAGAGTGCAGGGCTCAGATTACAACCCTGGCGAATGCCCCGCCCCTGGTTAAAGTATACAGTTATTTTCTTACCAATTTTAATGCTGCACGTATTGCCAGTATACATTGATTTAATTATATCATATGTTTTACCCCCTACACCACTTTCAATAACTTTGTAGAACAGTCATGTATGCCAAATAGAATCAAATGCTTTTCGGAAGTCGATAAAGCAAGCGTATATTTTGGTATTATTTTCGTGGACATGTTTATCTATCAGGGTGTGTAGGGTGTAAATATGATCAGTTGTGCGATGTTTTGGTATAAATCCAATTTGGCTTTTACTCAAGACATTGTGCTTATTAAGGAAGTTTAGAACTCTTACATTTATAATACTGCAGAAAACCTTCCCCAGGTTACTGTTCACACAAATGCCTCTGTAATTGTTATGTTCAAATGTGTCTCTGTTCTTAAAGATTGGGGTTATGAGTCCTTGATTTCAGATGTCAGGGAAATAACCTACGCTCAGGATCAAATTAAACCGTTTTAATATAGCCAATTGAAAT
>NC_092106.1:49704527-49817027 GCF_045679555.1 Salvelinus alpinus
AATTTACATGGGCTATGTGCATCCAAACTGATAATCCTATATAGAGCCCTTGTAGTAGTGCAACGTATCAGGAATATACCCCTCATAGCCTGGTTCCTCTCTAGGTTTCTTCCTAGGTTTTGGCCTTTCTAGGGAGTTTTTCCTAGCCACCGTGCTTCTACACCTGCATTGCTTGCTGTTTGGGGGTTTTAGGCTGGGTTTCTGTACAGCACTTCGAGATATCAGCTGATGTACGAAGGGCTTTATAAAATAAACTTGAT
The DNA here is from genome assembly GCF_045679555.1 of Salvelinus alpinus. Classification (NCBI taxonomy): domain Eukaryota; kingdom Metazoa; phylum Chordata; class Actinopteri; order Salmoniformes; family Salmonidae; genus Salvelinus; species Salvelinus alpinus. Next base: position 49,704,788 of record NC_092106.1, read on the forward strand.
TTGATTTGATAATTTCAGACAGGCCGTCGGAGACCAACGGTAATGGAGAAAAGGGAAATACATCAGCCGTAATGTAATACCAGAGTTTGAGTTATGATCCGTCTCTTCCTTTGTCTCAGAGTAAGAGTTATCTGCGTCCCGAATGGTACCCTATTCCCTATGTAGTGCACTACTGTTGACCACAGCCCTATGGGGCCCTGTTCAAAAGTAGTGTGTATGTGTGGGACCCAGCCGTTTGGTACGCAGGCTTGGAGTCGAGCTGCTATTGTGATCGTCTAATGCTGAATATGTTGTTTACAGCATTGTAAATTGTATTGTAATGCCCTTGGATTTTTTGAAGTGATTCTTTTAATTAGCCTCTGTAATGGCCTACATGTATAGCAGTATGGGTGGCTGACTGGCACACTGTCATAGGTAGGAACACACACACACACACACACACACACACACACACACACACACACACACACACACACACACACACACACACACACACACACACACACACACACACACACATACACACACACACACAGAGCAAGCGGGAGACAGGTCTTGGGTCACTTCCAATTAAAACTGGCATTCATTCATTCACTGGTCAAATCCAATTTAAAGGTGACAAAGTGGAAGTAGATGAGGAATTAGAATTGGGGTGAGAATGAATAAATGATACTGTAGTTCTGGGGCGTTCTAGAGGTGTGGAACTGCGCTGGTGCTATTCATTTCATCAGGTTTTATTCCCCCTTCATTACCCCCATTCATAGCTAGCTGCTAATACAGTATATAATCGTCTCAGTGCTGTAAATATGAACTCTCTCTTTAGATTAAAAGGACAAAACACTGCACGTGGGTCGATGTTCGTTCAGGATGTGTCGTTAGGGGGTTTTTACTATAAAAAAGGAGACTTGACTTGTAGGTCTGAATTATCAGGAGTAAAGGGAGATTTATACCATTTAATGTCGAATAATACGCTTTCTTATAGGTGAAGTAATGATGTCTGTTTAATTGGAATTAGCTCAAAATAAAATCTGGGAAAAAGTATTTACTTGAAATTGTATTCTGGTAGTTGGACTTGAGCTGAATCGGTCGATCTGATTTGAACTGAATCGGTTGATCTGATTTGAACTGAATCGGTTCGATCTGATTTGAACTGAATCGGTTGATCCGATTTGAACTGAATCGGTTCGATCCGAACTGAATCAGTCGATCTGATTTGAACTGAATCAGTCGATCTGATTTGAACTGAATCAGTCGATCCGATTTGAACTGAATCGGTTCGATCCGATTTGAACTGAATCAGTCGATCTGATTTGAACTGAATCAGTCGATCTGTTTTGAACTGAATCAGTCGATCCGATTTGAACTGAATCGGTTCGATCCGATTTGAACTGAATCGGTTCGATTTGATTTGAGCTGAATTAGTCGATCCGATTTGAACTGAATCAGTCGATCCGATTTGAACTGAATCAGTCGATTCGATTTGAACTGAATCGGTTCGATCCGATTTGAACTGAATCAGTGAATTTTGAACCTCGTCTGTATGCCAGATTTTTTTTACAGGGCTCATTTGCAAAAGAGAGTTGGGTCTCAATGTTGACTTCCCTGTAGAAAATAAAGGATATAAACAAATTAACTGCATAGATATTATTCCAGGGAACAGAAAGATGTAGATATTAGATGGGATTATTCCAGGGAACAGAAATATATAGATATTACATTGGGATTATTCCAGGGAACAGAAAGATATAGATATTAGATGGGATTATTCCAGGGAACAGAAATATATAGATATTAGATGGGATTATTCCAGGGAACAGAAAGATATAGATATTAGATGGGATTATTACAGGGAACAGAAAGATATAGATATTAGATGGGATTATTCCAGGGAACAGAAAAATATAGATATTAGATGGGATTATTCCAGGGAACAGAAAGATATAGATATTAGATGGGATTATTACAGGGAACAGAAATATATATATATTAGATGGGATTATTCCAGGGAACAGAAAGATATAGATATTAGATGGGATTATTCCAGGGAACAGAAAGATGTAGATATTAGATGGGATTATTCCAGGGAACAGAAAGATATAGATATTAGATGGGATTATTCCAGGGAACAGAAAGATATAGATATTAGATGGGATTATTCCAGGGAACAGAAAGATATAGATATTAGATGGGATTATTCCAGGGAACAGAAAGATATAGATATTAGATGGGATTATTCCAGGGAACAGAAAGATATAGATATTAGATGGGATTATTCCAGGGAACAGAAAGATATAGATATTAGATGGGATTATTCCAGGGAACAGAAAGATATAGATATTAGATGGGATTATTCCAGGGAACAGAAAGAGTATGCAGGAGGAAAAGTGGATCAAATAGGAAGAACTACAAGCAGTCACTCGTTCTTAAAGAATCAATGGTAATATATCATTAATTTAAAAGTCCAAAAATGGATGTACCAATCCTGGATTGCCCCTTAAAGGGCAGCGTCGCAGCGTCTCAGATGATTTTCCAGTATTCGAAAGCTTTTATCAGACCCTTGACCTGAATAATCCCCCAAAAGATCTTTCAAGACATCTTCTCCGTCTCCTGTACTGTGCGAGTCCTTTCAGATGTTTGACTTATCATTGCAGTGTGTTTCAGAGATAAAAATACTATTTTCAAATGTTGCTACAGTAGTGCCCCATTCTCCTCTCCTCTGCTCCTCTCCTCTTCTCTTCTCCTCATCTCATCTCCTCCTCTCCTCTTCTCTTCTCCTCATCTCCTCTCCTCCTCTCCTCATCTCCTCCTCTGCTCCTCTCCTCTTCCCTCTCTTCTTCTCCTCTGCTCCTCTCCTCTTCTCTTCTCCTCATCTCCTCTCCTCCTCTCCTCTTCTCTTCTCCTTATCTCCTCTCCTCCTCTCCTCATCTCCTCCTCTCCTCTTCTCTTCTCCTCTTCCCTCTCTTCTTCTCCTCTACCCTCTCCTCATCTCCTCTCCTCTCCTCTCCTCCTCTCCCCTCTTGTCTTCTCCTCTCCTCTCATCTTCTCCTCTCCTCTTCTCTTCTCCTCATCTCCTCTCCTCCTCTCCTCTTCTCCTCTCCTCATCTCCTCCTCTCCTCTTCTCCACTCCTCTCCTCTTCTCCTCTCCTCCTCTCCTCTTCTCTTTTCCTCTCCTCTTTTCCTCTCCTCCTCTCCTCTTCTCCTCGCCTCCTCTCTTATTCTCTTCTCCTCTCCTCTTCTCCTCTCCTCCTCTCCTCTTCTCCTCTCCTCCTCTCCTCTTCTCCTCTCCTCTTTTCCTCTCCTTCTCTCCTCTGCTCCTCTGCTCCTCTGCTCTGCTCCTCTCCGCCTCTTCTCCTCTCCTCTGCTCCTCTTCTCCTCTCCTCCTCTCCTCTTCTCCTCTCTCCCCTCCTGCCATGAATGTACAATCAATCCTACAATGATATAGACAGACTGACTGATATACTGTATTAATGATATAGACAGACTGATATACTGTAGTAAAGGCATAGACAGACTGTATATTTTTTACCATATCAAAATAAAATTGTATTTTGTTTGTAATGTTTTGGAACACGTTCGATATCAAGGACATTGTACAAAAATAATTCAGTACTGTTGTTTGAATAACATTCCAAATGAAATTTCACATCGTTTAGTTTCCCAAACTGTCTGAACCAAAACTACACCCCTTTTCCCTGAATAGTGCACTATAGCCTGTAATGCTCCCCACGGTCCAAATCAGTCCCAGTCGGTCCCAGGTGGTCCTAGACGGTCCCAGCCGGTCCCAGGTGGTCCTAGACGGTCCCAGCCGGTCCCAGGTGGTCCTAGACGGTCCCAGCCGGTCCCAGGTGGTCCTAGACGGTCCCAGCCGGTCCCAGGTGGTCCTAGACGGTCCCAGCCGGTCCCTGTCCCAGAGCAGACGACCAAATAAAACATCCTCTCTGTTCGTTCAGCAGGGTAGAGGTCGTTTGGGCTAAGTGAGAGAACTACCTCCCTTTCGTCTTCTTTTAAACAGCCAGATGAAAAGCTGTATTGGCAGAGATACTGACGTAACACACACACACACACACACACACACACACACACACACACACACACACACACACACACACACACACACACACACACACACACACACACACACACACACACACACACACACACACACACACACACACCAAGGGACGCCAAGGGACGGTAGGCGTGGAACAACACAACAAACTAATGGTAGGAAGCGGGCGAGATGCCTGGGAATCCAGCTCTGCTCTGCCAAATCTGCTCTTAATTACCTGGCACCGAGTTATCTATCCATCCCTCCTTCTCTCCATCCCTGTCCTTCTCTCCATCCCTGTCCTTCTCTCCATCCCTGTCCTTCTCTCCATCCCTGTCCTTCGCTCCATCCCTGTCCTTCGCTCCATCCCTGTCCTTCGCTCCAACCCTGTCCTTCGCTCCATCCCTGTCCTTCTCTCCATCCCTGTCCTTCGCTCCATCCCTGTCCTTCGCTCCATCCCTGTCCTTCGCTCCAACCCTGTCCTTCGCTCCATCCCTGTCCTTCGCTCCATCCCTGTCCTTCGCTCCATCCCTCCTTCTCTCCATCCCTGTCCTTCTCAAAGGGGCCTGTTCTCCCCCTGCTCTCCTTCCCTCTCCCTAACCCTGTGTTTCTCTTAGGGACCTGTCCAATCGCTCTCTCCATCCTTCGCTCCATCCCTGTCCTTCTCAAAGGGGCCTGTTCTCCCCCTGCTCTCCTTCCCTCTCCCTAACCCTGTGTTTCTCTTAGGGACCTGTCCAATCGCTCTCTCCATCCTTCTCTCCATCCCTGTCCTTCTCAAAGGGGCCTGTTCTCCCCCTGCTCTCCTTCCCTATCCCTAACCCTGTGTTTCTCTTGGGGACCTGTCCAATCGCTCTCTCCATCCTTCGCTCCATCCCTGTCCTTCTCAAAGGGGCCTGTTCTCCCCCTGCTCTCCTTCCCTCTCCCTAACCCTGTGTTTCTCTTAGGGACCTGTCCAATCGCTCTCTCCATCCTTCGCTCCATCCCTGTCCTTCTCAAAGGGGCCTGTTCTCCCCCTGCTCTCCTTCCCTCTCCCTAACCCTGTGTTTCTCTTAGGGACCTGTCCAACCGCTCTCTCCATCCTTCTCTCCATCCCTGTCCTTCTCAAAGGGGCCTGTTCTCCCCCTGCTCTCCTTCCCTCTCCCTAACCCTGTGTTTCTCTTAGGGACCTGTCCAATCGCTCTCTCCATCCTTCGCTCCATCCCTGTCCTTCTCAAAGGGGCCTGTTCTCCCCCTGCTCTCCTTCCCTCTCCCTAACCCTGTGTTTCTCTTAGGGACCTGTCCAATCGCTCTCTCCATCCTTCGCTCCATCCCTGTCCTTCTCAAAGGGGCCTGTTCTCCCCCTGCTCTCCTTCCCTCTCCCTAACCCTGTGTTTCTCTTAGGGACCTGTCCATTCGCTCTCTCCATCCTTCTCTCCATTCACATCCTTGTCTTAGGGAATGAATGAATTCTCATGTTACCTCTAACCCTGATGTCTCCCACGTGACCAGTTAACAGAGCAGGTATAACAGGAACACTGTGTGGAAAATTGTAGCATTGATATTGAATAAAGTGGCAGCTTTTCCACAAATCAAGACCTTAAAATTTAGCTGGTGAATAATGTTGTTCTGCTAATAGAGTTGTGGTGTTTTGATTGGTCGGTCGTCTTACTGACTTCCTGTCCAATCACAGCCCTATTTTAATTCCTCATAAAAGACCAGTTGGAGATAAAGAAGAAGAAACCAGTTTAAAACATTTGAAGTATCGTTCTTACTTTAGCTTTGTACTCGTTTAGTGTTTTGTCACATTTATTACAGTTGGAAGATAGACAAGGTACAGACTAGAGAGAAGGACAGGACTATAGAGGGAGAAATGACTACAGAGGGAGACAGGTCTATAAACAGGACTATAGAGGGAGACAGGTCTATAGACAGGACTATAGAGGGAGACAGGACTATAGAAGGAGACAGGACTATAGAAGGAGACAGGACTATAGAGGGAGACAGGACTATAGAGGGAGACAGGACTATAGAGGGAGACAGGACTATAGAAGGAGACAGGACTATAGAAGGAGACAGGACTATAGAGGGAGACAGGACTATAGAGGGAGACAGGACTATAGAGGGAGACAGGACTATAGAGGGAGACAGGACTATAAACAGGACTATAGAGGGGACAGGTCTATAGAGGGAGACAGGACTATAGAGGGAGACAGGACTATAGAAGGAGACAGGACTATAGAGAGAGACAGGACTATAAACAGGACTATAAAGGGAGACAGGACTATAGAGGGAGACAGGACTATAGGGGGAGACAGGACTATAAACACGTCTATAAACAGGACTATAGAGGGAGACAGCACTATAAACAGGACTAAAGAGAGAGACAGGACTATAGAGGGAGACAGGTCTATAAACAGGACTATAAACAGGACTAAAGAGGGAGACAGGGCTATAGAGGGAGACAGGACTATAAACAGGACTATAGAGGGAGACAGGACTATAGAAGGAGACAGGACTATAGAAGGAGACAGGACTATAGAGGGAGACAGGACAATAAACAGGACTATAGAGGGAGACAGGACTATAGAAGGAGACAGGACAATAGAGGGAGACAGGACTATAGAAGGAGACAGGACTATAGAGGGAGACAGGACAATAGAGGGAGACAGGACTATAGAGGGAGACAGGACTATAGAAGGAGACAGGACTATAGAAGGAGACAGGACAATAGAGGGAGACAGGACAATAGAGGGAGACAGGACTATAGAGGGAGACAGGACTATAGAGGGAGACAGGACTATAGAGGGAGACAGGACTATAAACAGGACTATAGAGGGAGACAGGACTATAGAAGGAGACAGGACTATAGAGGGAGACAGGACAATAGAGGGAGACAGGACTATAGAGGGAGACAGGACTATAGAAGGAGACAGGACTATAGAAGGAGACAGGACTATAGAGGGAGACAGGACTATAGAAGGAGACAGGACTATAGAGGGAGACAGGACTATAGAGGGAGACAGGACTATAGAGGGAGACAGGACTATAGAGGGAGACAGGACTATAGAAGGAGACAGGACTATAGAGGGAGACAGGACTATAGAGGGAGACAGGACTATAGAGGGAGACAGGACTATAGAAGGAGACAGGACTATAGAGGGAGACAGGACTATAGAGGGAGACAGGACTATAGAAGGAGACAGGACTATAGAGGGAGACAGGACTATAGAAGGAGACAGGACTATAGAAGGAGACAGGACTATAGAGGGAGACAGGACTATAGAATGAGACAGGACTATAGAGGGAGACAGGACTATAGAGGGAGACAGGACTATAGAGGGAGACAGGACTATAGAAGGAGACAGGACTATAGAGGGAGACAGGACTATAGAAGGAGACAGGACTATAGAGGGAGACAGGACTATAGAGGGAGACAGGACTATAGAAGGAGACAGGACTATAGAAGGAGACAGGACTATAGAGGGAGACAGGACTATAGAAGGAGACAGGACAATAGAGGGAGACAGGACTATAGAAGGAGACAGGACTATAGAGGGAGACAGGACAATAGAGGGAGACAGGACTATAGAGGGAGACAGGACTATAGAAGGAGACAGGACTATAGAATTAGACAGGACAATAGAGGGAGACAGGACAATAGAGGGAGACAGGACTATAGAGGGAGACAGGACTATAGAGGGAGACAGGACTATAGAGGGAGACAGGACTATAAACAGGACTATAGAGGGAGACAGGACTATAGAAGGAGACAGGACTATAGAGGGAGACAGGACAATAGAGGGAGACAGGACTATAGAGGGAGACAGGACTATAGAAGGAGACAGGACTATAGAAGGAGACAGGACTATAGAGGGAGACAGGACTATAGAAGGAGACAGGACTATAGAGGGAGACAGGACTATAGAGGGAGACAGGACTATAGAGGGAGACAGGACTATAGAGGGAGACAGGACTATAGAAGGAGACAGGACTATAGAGGGAGACAGGACTATAGAGTGAGACATGATTACCAGTGCTTGCTCCCACTGTGTTCCGTTGGAGTATCAGACTCCTTTGTGTTCCTACTACGTCTCATGTCCGTGCTTTCTCTGTGTCATTCCGTTCTTTTGTCTATGACATCACGTCGACGTGGCTCTATTTGATGTACGTCCAGCTCTCTCTTTCTCTCTAGCGTTTCCAGCACCTGTCCCTCCACCACACACACAGACGTATTTGCCACTCTTAACATGCAACTCAAAAACACTACAGAATGATATTGTTTTACATCCTAAATTGCACCCTAGATTGTGCACTACCCTGGTCAAGAATAGTGCACTAATTAAGGAATAGGGTGCCATTTTAGGAATGCAAACCATACGTCCCAAATGGCTACTGAGCGTTAAATAATGTATACTCCAGTCGAATTACAGTCTTAAGCCTACTGAGGATGAACGCTTTGCCTCAACGGTAAAGGAAGGTAAGGTAGTAAACATTAGACCTACATTCTCTGCGATCTTAAATTTTGAAATACAGAGCATGAAATCCATTTTTAATATGTTTTTCCTCTTAGTATCTGTCTCATATCAGATCCAGAATAAATATGTGTTATAGGACTTGGATAGGAATCAGTGGGACAATGGTATTATAATGACCCCTTTACGTCCTTCTGTTAGCTAACGGCAGACGGACCAAAAACGTCCTTCTGATAGCTAACGGCAGACGGACAAAAAACGTCCTTCTGTTAGCTAACGGCAGACGGACAAAAAACGTCCTTCTGATAGCTAACGGCAGACGGACAAAAAACGTCCTTCTGGTAGCTTACGGCAGACGGACAAAAAACGTCCTTCTGATAGCTAACGGCAGACGGACAAAAAACGTCCTTCTGATAGCTAACGGCAGACGGACAGAAAACGTCCTTCTGATAGCTTACGGCAGACGGACAAAAAACGTCCTTCTGGTAGCTTACGGCAGACGGACAAAAACGTCCTTCTGATAGCTAACGGCAGACGGACAAAAAACGTCCTTCTGATAGCTAACGGTAGACCGACAAAAAACGTCCTTCTGATAGCTTACAGCAGACGGACAAAAAACGTCCTTCTGGTAGCTTACGGCAGACGGACAAAAAACGTCCTTCTGATAGCTAACGGCAGACGGACAAAAAACGTCCTTCTGATAGCTAACGGTAGACCGACAAAAAACGTCCTTCTGATAGCTTACAGCAGACGGACAAAAAACGTCCTTCTGATAGCTAACGGTAGACCGACAAAAAACGTCCTTCTGATAGCTTACAGCAGACGGACAAAAAACGTCCTTCTGGTAGCTTACGGCAGACGGACAAAAAACGTCCTTCTGATAGCTAACGGCAGACGGACAAGAAACGTCCTTCTGGTAGCTTACGGCAGACGGACAAGAAACGTCCGACAAAAAGTGAGGAAAGCATCTCAGGTAAATCATCATTCTGTATCATTGTATCAGTTTGAGTTGATAGAGTCTAAATCTGACTGACTCTTTGGACCTACTGTAATTTGGACCTACTGTAATTTGGACCTACTATAAGTTGGACCTACTGTAATTTGGACCTACTGTAATTTGTTCTATTTGAAATTTTGTGTCTGGGATTGAGAAAATGGAGGGGAAAAAATGAAAAAAGTTGCTACTACAGCAGCCGAGGAGAACGGGGATTTGTGCCCACCACCTGAATATCAAAAGACACTGAATAGATCGAATAGAATCAGTATTTCTTCAGTGTTGGAGCTAGACGCTGTAGGTCAGTCAGTGAGTTCACTGACAATAGAAGAACAATAAATGTCTTATCTAATATCTGGATTTAGGCCGGCGGGATTCAGCCAATGGGCTTTTAAAGGCAACGTTCCCACAGAATATTATTTTAAATAAATACTTTTTTTTTGCGGAGATGTCATTCATAGTGAACGCTGCAGATATTGATCGGATTGAATGCCGACCTGAGTTTTACAGTACGTCTCTGTACGTTTCAGTCAATCATTCATTTTCTACAAACCTTCATTTGACCATTATGGTACAACCAGTAGGGCATGATAGTGTTATATAGAGGAGCGATAGAACTGACAGGCCCCATGCTAACTCACTGCCTTGACACGTTGTCACTGACATGTTGGGAGTCTCCTCCTGTAGTCCATGTTCAGATGTACGGAAGTCTTGGTTTGTGCCACAAATGTCACCCTATTCTCTATACTGGAAACACTTATCTCCCTCACTAGCTTTAAGCACCAGCTGTCAGAGCAGCTCACAGATTACTGCACCTGTACATAGCCCATCTATAATTTGGCCCAAACAACTACCTCTTTCCCTACTTTATTTATATATTTATTTTGCTCCTTTGCACCCCATTATTTCTATCTCTACCTTGCATATTCTTCCACTGCAAATCTACCATTCCAGTGTTTTACTTGCTATATTGTATTTACTTCGCCACCATGGCCTTTTTTGCCTTCACCTCCCTTATCTCACCTCATTTGCTCACATTGTATATAGACTTCTTTTTCTACTGTAGTATTGACTGTATGTTTGTATTACTCCATGTGTAACTCTGTGTTGTTGTATGTGTCGAACTGCTTTGCTTTATCTTGGCCAGGTCGCAATTGTAAATGAGAACTTGTTCTCAACTTGCCTACCTGGTTAAATAAAGGTGAAATAAATAAATATAGTGCACTGCATAGGGTATAGGGTGCCGTTTGAGACACAGGACAGGGGTGTGTTCTGTGTTCTGACGGGTGAGCATAGAGCTGGAGAGCATAGAGCTGGAGAGCATAGAGCTGGAGAGCATAGAGCTGGAGAGCATAGAGCTGGAGAGCATAGAGCTGGAGAGCATAGAGCTGGAGAGCATAGAGCTGGAGAGCATAGAGCTGGAGAGCATAGAGCTGGAGAGCATAGAGCTGGCACAATTACCTAATGCAACATTACAGAACGTTTAGATAGAAACAGATATGATTGTCTGTCAGGTAGAATTGGGAGCCTTGTCAGCTCTATTCAATATATGTTTTACCTGAATGTTCTGTAACCTTTCCCTCTTTCATTGACACACGCCCCAGGTAAAACAGCCTACTGATGGGTATGACCTGCCAGGCTTTATAAACTGCTCTGTCACGGCAAGAGAAAGACATGCCAGAGAAATGGAGGGAGCGGGAAGGAGAAGAGCATCACCATCTAGGATAGACATGTCTACTGCCATGCTTCCCCCCGTCCTGTCCCCAGCATCATGCACGCACACGTCATGGAGTATGAAGTCATGGAGTACACACACACACACACACACACACACACACACACACACACACACACACACACACACACACACACACACACACACGGACACACACGGACACACACACACGCACACACCATGGTGTTCCAACCAAGGCGTGTGTTAGAAGATAGCTCTCTGCCTCTACACGCACCCCAGATGTTATGTCAGGTCAATAGCTGAACTCATCGTTTGTGAAGGACGCAGGTTGGAAAGTAGAGTGTATGTAGCACTGCATAAATCCACACGTCCTCTCTCCTAAGAGGCCCCAGTCAAACCCTGTGTGCTGCTCCAGATCTACTAACTCAACAGCCAAGCTAACAGCCAAGCTAATAGCCAAGCTAACAGTCAAGCTAACAGTCAAGCTAACAGCCAAGCTAACAGCCAAGCTAACAGCCAAGCTAATAGCCAAGCTAACAGCCAAGCTAACAGTCAAGCTAACAGCCAAGCTAACAGCCAAGCTAATAGCCAAGCTAACAGCCAAGCTAACAGTCAAGCTAACAGCCAAGCTAACAGCCAAGCTAACAGCCAAGCTAACAGCCAAGCTAACAGCCAAGCGAACAGCTAAGCTAACAGCCAAGCTAACAGCTAACGTTCCTGCAGGATTTCCCAAAGCTCAAACATATGTGCTGGTCTGTCTCGGCACATTTGTATTGGGCTCAACAGCCCTCCTCTCATATGTTGCCAACAGGCTTTCTGGCTCTCAGGCACTCTGGCACACTGCTGATCATCCATTATGTATTAGTGGGGCCTGGATGATTGTTGCCACCTCAGAGAGAGGCATGGAGTTAAGCAGAGAGACAGACAGACAGACAGACAGACAGACAGACAGACAGACAGACAGCCAGACAGACAGACAGACAGACAGACAGACAGACAGACAGACAGACAGACAGACAGACAGACAGACAGACAGACAGACAGACAGACAGACTTGATGCTGGCGGCAGGCTACTATGTAGATCCATAGACGAGAGAAGAGAAGTGAGGAGAGGAGAGGAGAGGAGAAGAGAAGAGAAGAGAAGAGAAGAGAAGAGAAGAGAAGAGAAGAGAAGAGAAGAGAAGAGAAGAGAGGAGAAGTGAGGAGAGGAGAGGAGAGGAGAGGAGAGGAGAGGAGAGGAGAGGAGAGGAGAGGAGAGGAGAGGAGAAGAGAGGAGAGGAGAAGAGAGGAGAAGAGAGGAGAAGAGAGGAGAGGAGAGGTGAGGAGAAGAGGAGAAGTGAGGAGAAGTGAGGAGAAGAGAGGAGAAGAGAGGAGAAGAGAGGAGAAGAGAGGAGAAGAGAGGAGAAGGAGAAGTGAGGAGAAGAGAGGAGAGGAGAGGAGAAGAGAAGAGAAGAGAAGAGAAGAGAAGAGAAGAGAAGAGAAGAGGATAGGAGAGGAGAAGAGATGGATTGATAAAGATCAAGGCCAACACATTATTCTTACATTAGGCCAATTAGCTAGAACTGCATGGTGAAGCCAGCCAGTGCGTCTGCCTCTGTGCTAGACTACAGGCTGCAGGCGTGAAGAAGGAATCCATGCGCACCATATGTCTTCTACAGAGCTACCGATTTAATACAACGCCAAGGTTATGAATTATTATTACTGAAACGGGAGACAAATGAGAAAGGAACTGTCTATTGTTCAATGCATTATGATAGACTTCCTCTGTTGGCTCACCTACCAGATACAGGATAAAAACCTTCCTCTGTTGGCTCACCTACCAGATACAGGATACAAACCTTCCTCTGTTGGCTCACCTACCAGATACAGGATTAAAACCTTCCTCTGTTGTCTCACCTACCAGATACAGGATTAAAACCTTCCTCTGTTGGCTCACCTACCAGATACAGGATAAAACCTTCCTCTGTTGGCTCACCTACCAGATACAGGATTAAAACCTTCCTCTGTTGGCTCACCTACCAGATACAGGATTAAAACCTTCCTCTGTTGGCTCACCTACCAGATACAGGATAAAAACCTTCCTCTGTTGGCTCACCTACCAGATACAGGATAAAACCTTCCTCTGTTGGCTCACCTACCAGATACAGGATAAAACCGACCTCTGTTGGCTCACCTACCAGATACAGGATAAAAACCTTCCTCTGTTGGCTCACCTTCCAGATACAGGATAAAAACCTTCCTCTGTTGGCTCACCTACCAGATACAGGATAAAACCTTCCTCTGTTGGCTCACCTCCCAGATACAGGATACAAACCTTCCTCTGTTGGCTCACCTCCCAGATACAGGATAAAAACCTTCCTCTGTTGGCTCACCTCCCAGATACAGGATAAAAACCTTCCTCTGTTGGCTCACCTCCCAGATACAGGATAAAACCTTCAGCCATGATGCTACAAGAGAATTACAATGAGATGTATAGAGGAAGCCAATGAAATGACAGAGAAAAATATGTGAAAATATGGCTTGGTTTGAATTATAACACTTAATGAGGATGCAGTTGTCTCGGAAATTGGAAGGAGGAAAATAATGATGAATTGCACACTTGATCCCAATGCTCGTTCTTAACGTCATGGAGCATAGAAACAAATCAGATGTGATCTACGCTATCCCACATTAATTTACAGCATTCTGTAGTGCTTCATTCCCCATATTAATTAGACATATGATTAGACATTATGTAGGCTAATACATCTCGTATTCAAAATGTTTACGAGCACATAATTCATGGCATTAAATAGTCACTTTTACTCCAACCTACATGTACATATTACCTCAACTACCTGGTACCCCTGCACATTGACTCAGTACTGGTACTCCTTATAGTCTCATTATTACCTCAACTACCTGGTACCCCTGCACATTGACTCAGTACTGGTACTCCTTATAGTCTCATTATTACCTCAACTACCTGGTACCCCTGCACATTGACTCAGTACTGGTACTCCTTATAGTCTCATTATTACCTCAACTACCTGGTACCCCTGCACATTGACTCAGTACTGGTACTCATTATAGTCTCATTATTACCTCAACTACCTCGTACCCCTGCACATTGACTCAGTACTGGTACTCCTTATAGTCTCATTATTACCTCAACTACCTCGTACCCCTGCACATTGACTCAGTACTGGTACTCCTTATAGTCTCATTATTACCTCAACTACCTGGTACCCTGCACATTGACTCGGTACTGGTACTCCTTATAGTCTCATTATTACCTCAACTACCTCGTACCCCTGCACATTGACTCAGTACTGGTACTCCTTATAGTCTCATTATTACCTCAACTACCTCGTACCCCTGCACATTGACTCAGTACTGGTACTCCTTGTTGATAGACTCGTTATAAGGTATTTATTGTGTTACTATTTTCTATTTTTATTTGTTAATTTTTCTTACTTTTTAACTTGTTGTGAAAGGGCTCGTCAGTAAGCTTTTCATGGCGAAGTCTAAACCTGTTGTATTCAAGGCATTTGACTAACATCATTAGATTATATTTGAAATAGAGACCTTCAGCGGGATTGCAAAGGTTGTGTAGCAGAATGGATTTTAATTGGTTAGTAGTAATCAGAATGCTGTTATGTTCTAATTGAACGGTCTGATGTGAGCGTTAACGTACCCATTAGGTCACGGGAACGCTGGGTAATTACCCAGGATTCCATTAGCTAGCTGAGTACCAATGAGAGCACATTTACACCATTTAGGCTACGCCATGTCAAACCAACGGTCAAGTAAACACACAACATTTGAAGGTGAATGGGAGGGAGGCAGGAGGCAAAGCTGCCTGCTGGCTGTAACATACACTTATAGTACAAATATGTATTTTTTATTAATAGGATTTAGATGATTTTTGCCTGCTTTAAATTTAAACATCTCTTTCTTTGTGCTTTACAACCTGATGTAATTTTCTATTAGGTAATATTTTGAAGAATGTCATTATTTTGACTGGTGACTGATGCCCTGGTAGGAATCAGATAGTTACAGAGAATGGTACTGTGTGAAAGAGTAAACCTTAGAATGATGCCACACAGATATTATCTGACATACATGTCAGTATAGAATCCAGACAGCAGTTGAAAGGAGACCATTTAAAGGCTTTAATTTTTTAGCCGTGAACTATGACCTGATATGAAATATTACTATTACGTTTATAAGTAGTACTATTATTAGTAGTATTACTATTATTACTATTAATAATATTATTATTATTGTTGTTATTATTATTATTAGTGTTACTATTATTACTATTAATAATAGTATTATTATTATTATGTATTATTATTATTATTATGTACTTTTACTATAATTTTTATTACTATTACTTCTATTATTACTATTATAATAATAATTGTTGTTATTAATGGCTCTGGTCAAAAGTAGTGCACTAGAAAAGGGAATAGAGTGCCATTTGGAACATACAGATATAGGATCTTAATTTGATCACTCTTTTGTTGCTGAGGTTGGCTATTATCAGCTTTAAATCATACAGATTCTGTTGCTCTTTTGGGCATTTTCAAAAGCTAAAGATAAACTACTACCACTTGAATAAAGAAAAGTGTCATCTGCATAAAAATGAACATCCGCTGTTTCAATAAGATCCCCAATGTAGTTGATATACAAAATGAACAACAGTGGGCCCAAAATAGAACCTTGCGGAACACCTGAGCACACCTCTATGAACTCAGATTTACAACCATCCGCCATTACACATTGTGTACGATTTGATAGGTAATTTATAAAGCCAATCTAGAGCGTGACCAGTAATTCCACATCATGTTTACCTTTGCACTAACACAGAGCATAGTCCACGGTGTCAAAAGCCTTCGACAAATCATTAAAGACAGACACATAATTTAACTTCTTATCAAGAGCACAGTGGATGTCATTTAACACCTTCGATGTTGCTGAAACAGTGCTGTGGCCATTTAAGATGATGTGTCACGTCTGCACCCGCTCCCCCCCCCCCCCCCCTCCCCCCTGGCGCTTGAGGGCGCCAAGCTGCCCTGCATCACGCACACCTGCCATCTATTACGCACCTGCCTTCCCTCGTCATGGCGCATCAGCGATATTGGACTCACCGGGACTCACTCATCACCTGTTTATTACCTCCCCCTATATTTGTCAGTTCCCCAGCTCTGTTCCCCCCGCTGCTGAATTAACCGTTTTTTGTCCGTATTACTCGTGTGCTGACGCTGTTCCTGTCTCGTTCCATGTCCGTTTCCTGTCTCGTTCCATGTCCGTTTCCTGTCTCGTTCCATGTCCGTTTCCTGTCTCGTTCCATGTCCGTTTCCTGTCTCGTTCCATGTCCGTTTCCTGTCTCGTTCCATGTCCGTTTCCTGTCTCGTTCCATGTCCGTTCTATATTAAACGTTTGACTCCCCCCGTACCTGCTCCGTCTCTCCAGCGTCATGCTTGTGACACGTTGTTTTCTTGGAAGTAGGTCTTCAGCTGCCTACTAACTAAAGACTCCAGTACCTTTGACAGTACAGACGATGTTGATATGGGTCGATAGTTGTCAAGTAGCGAAGGATCTCCACCTTTCAGAAGAGGCAGCACAAAAGCAGATGTCCATAACTTGGGGATTTCCTTAACATCAAGCGTGAGGTTAAAAATACATGTTAAAGGGGGGGGGGATCAAAGATGTCTGCGGCTAGGTGTAGGAGGCGGGAGTCTAGTTCATCAGGGCCAGGGGATATTTTGCCATCAATTTCTTTCAGGGCTTTACGCACTTCTGAAACAGAGTAGGATAAAAAGGAGAACAGGTAAATTCATAGGGGGCTCAATTATACCTTTGACCTTTTCAAATAAACTGCCTGCATCTAAAAAAGAAAAAAATGCTGATTCAAGGCCTTTCACTATTTGCCAAAAATGTTGATGGATTATTTAAATGATGTGAAGTAGATTTCAGGTAGTGGTGTGCTTTTAATTTACGGATCATAGCCACAACCCATATTTCGAAAGATGTTTAACAATCATCCAATCATCTGCCGAACCAGTCCCTCTTGCTTTAGCCCACATAGCATTCAGTTCCCTTGTGATTTTAGTAAGTTCCTCAGTAAACCAAGGGTTCTCTCTGCCCTTCATCCTGAATGTTTTAAAAGGGGCCTATTGCATACATCCTGGAATACGTTGTGGAAGTAAGAAAAGGCTAGTTCAACATCAGGGATTATTTCCGTTCTATTCCATTCAATGCCAGATACATGTAAAAAACAAAACTTGAATATCAAACTGCTTCCGGTTTCTTTTCGTAACGACACGTGGAGATTTCTTAGGAATTTTACCATCTCTCACACAGGCAATAGCACAGTGATCACTTATGTCATTTTGCAAAAAATACCAGAAGCATTAAAACGATGAGGAGTATTGGATAAAATCAAATCAATCAAAGCGGATTTCAGAGGATATTTTATATTCAACCTGGTTACACTGTTTGACAATCTGAGTGAGATTGTACGTGTGCAGTTAGTAGGGGTTGGGTCTCTTTATTTGTTAATTCATCTTGACCTCTTTGTGAGGTCACTATAGTATTAATCAGGTCCTATTATTAACGCTTACCTCTTAATGGCAAACTGCTGGGACACTTCCTCCTCCTCCTCCTCCCCCCACTCTCCATCCTTCCCTCCTCCCTCCACTCTCCATCTTTCCTTCCTTCCTCCCTCCTCCCTCCTTCCTCCTCCTCCCCCCACTCTCCATCCTCCCCTCCTCCCTCCTCCCTCCTTCCTCCTCCCTTCTTCCTCCCTCCTCTCTCCTTCCTCCTCCTCCCCCCACTCTCCATCCTTCCTCACTGTCCTTCTATCCAACTCCAGTAGCTGCTCAGTTGGACCTCTGAGAGCTCAGACAAAGACTAGGCAGTAACAATGGTCCTCTGGAACTAGACCCAGGCCTGCTCTTAATTACAGCCACATATGAGACAGAGAGGAGAGAAGGGGAGAGAAGACCCCTTGCCAGCCTGCTAAAAGGTTCTGGAGCTGGGCCATCGTTACCCACACAGTCACCCACTGAAGTGACCAGACAGCCACAGCTAACAGCTAGCAGCAAACACTCACTAATTGCAACAGAGAGACAAAGAGAGAGAGAGAGAGACAGAGAGAGAGAGAGAGAGAGAGAGAGAGAGAGAGAGAGAGAGAGAGAGAGAGAGAGAGAGAGAGAGAGAGAGAGAGAGAGAGAGAGAGAGAGAGAGAGAGAGAGAGAGAGAGAGAGAGAGAGAGAGAGAGAGAGAGAGAGAGACAGAAGTTGGGGAGGAGGGGAGGGGAGGGAAATGCCAGGAGTAGAGAGAGGAGGGGAGGGGAGGGGAGGGAAATGCCAGAAGGGGAGGGGAGGGGAGGGGAGGGGAGGGGAATGCCAGGAGTAGAGAGAGGCGGGGAGGGGAGAGGAGGGGAGGGGAGGGAAATGCCAGGATTAGGGAGAGGAGGGGAGGGGAGGGGAGGGAAATGCCAGGATTAGGGAGAGGAGGGGAGGGGAGAGGAGGGGAGGGAAATGCCAGGAGTAGAGAGAGGAGGGAAGGGGAGGGGAGAGGAGGGCAGGGAAATGCCAGGACTGGGAAGGGGAGGGGCGGGAATGTCACTCTTGTTCTGTTCCAGCTGAAGGACAGGTAGGCAACGCTCCCACTTTCCCTCCATCCCTCCATCCCTCTACCCCTCCATCGCTCCATCCTTCTATCCCTACATCCCTCTATCCCTCCATCCCTCCATCCCTCTATCCCTACATCCCTCTACCCCTCCATCCCTCTATCCCTCCATCCCTCCATCCCTCTACCCCTCCATCCCTCCATCCCTCTATCCCTACATCCCTCTACCCCTCCATCCCTCTATCCCTCCATCCCTCCATCCCTCTATCCCTCCATCTCTCTATCCCTCCATCCCCCCTGTCACACTCCCCTCCATCCCTTCATCCCTCTATCCCTCTATCCCTCTATCCCTTCATCCCTCCATCCCTCTACACTTCCATCCCTCTATCCCTCTATCCCTCTATCCCCCCATCCCTTCCTCTAATACTCTCTCTGCCCGGTACTCCTCTCCAAATTCCACAATCAGTCCTCTCTGGCGGCAGCAGCCCTGGCAGACAGGCCCAACTCTCAGCTTGAGGGTTGTGAATAACAATATGTTGTTGGCGGTACTGGATACCGGAGCGGTGTGTCCAGAAATACGCCATCCAAGCATAATAGTGTTTTGATGGAAGTGAAATGCCATTCAATCTAATCAGGAATGCATTAAGTGATTTGTTGATTAGATATTTGAATCATCAGGAAATACACTGTTTGATATGAGACTGAATAAAACTGTGGTTTTAATGGAATGTAATTCATTACACAGAACACCTGCTTCTGGTGTGTAGCTCTATGGCAGTCCACCATGAGTCCCAAATGGCACCCTATTCCAGGAAGAAGCCCATGCCATTTAAGTGAACACTTAGCACAGTACTAATGTGAGCTAGGTCTCTTTAACAGTGCTGTGGTGATGCCATTTAAGTGAACACTTAACACAGTACTAATGTGAGCTAGGTCTCTTTAACAGTGCTGTGGTGATGCCATTTAAGTGAACACTTAGCACAGTACTAATGTGAGCTAGGTCTCTTTAACAGTGCTGTGGTGATGCCATTTAAGTGAACACTTAGCACAGTACTAATGTGAGCTAGGTCTCTTTAACAGTGCTGTGGTGATGCCATTTAAGTGAACACTTAGCACAGTACTAATGTGAGCTAGGTCTCTTTAACAGTGCTGTGGTGATGCCATTTAAGTTAACACTTAACACAGTACTAATGTGAGCTAGGTCTCTTTAACAGTGCTGTGGCGATGCCATTTAAGTGAACACTTAACACAGTACTAATGTGAGCTAGGTCTCTTTAACAGTGCTGTGGTGATGCCATTTAAGTTAACACTTAACACAGTACTAATGTGAGCTAGGTCTCTTTAACAGTGCTGTGGTGATGCCATTTAAGTGAACACTTAACACAGTACTAATGTGAGCTAGGTCTCTTTAACAGTGCTGTGGTGATGCCATTTAAGTGAACACTTAGCACAGTACTAATGTGAGCTAGGTCTCTTTAACAGTGCTGTGGTGATGCCATTTAAGTGAACACTTAGCACAGTACTAATGTGAGCTAGGTCTCTTTAACAGTGCTGTGGTGATGCCATTTAAGTTAACACTTAACACAGTACTAATGTGAGCTAGGTCTCTTTAACAGTGCTGTGGTGATGCCATTTAAGTTAACACTTAACACAGTACTAATGTGAGCTAGGTCTCTTTAACAGTGCTGTGGCGATGCCATTTAAGTGAACACTTAACACAGTACTAATGTGAGCTAGGTCTCTTTAACAGTGCTGTGGTGATGCCATTTAAGTTAACACTTAACACAGTACTAATGTGAGCTAGGTCTCTTTAACAGTGCTGTGGCGATGCCAGTTGCATAAAGAAATGTGTAACATAATGTGTAACATATGCAGTGTTGAAAATTAATTCCCCAAGAGTTGTTTATCCTGAGAAGAGGAGGGGAGGGGAGGGGAGGGGAGGGGAGAGGAGAGGTGGGATGGGGAGGATGGGGAGGGAGAGGAGAGGAGAGGAGAGGAGAGGAGAGGAGAGGAGAGGGTGAAAGACGAGGGGAGGGGATAGGAGAGGAGAGAAATACCAGGAGGAGGAGGGGAGGGGAGGGACATGCCAGGTGTAGGAGGGGAGGGGAGGGGAGGGGAGGGGAGGGGAGGGACATGCCAGGTGTAGGAGGGGAGGGGAGGGACATGCCAGGTGTAGGAGGGGAGGGGAGGGGAGGGACATGCCAGGTGTAGGAGGGGAGGGGAGGGGAGGGGAGGGGAGGGGAGGGGAGGGGAGGGGAGGGACATGCCAGGTGTAGGAGGGGAGGGGAGGGACATGCCAGGTGTAGGAGGGGAGGGGAGGGGAGGGGAGGGGAGGGAAGGGAAGGGAGGCCTTGGTTCTTTCTGTTTGTATGGACAGGCAGGAAAGGGTTCTGAGTCGAGGGTTTGCCCAGTATTTTCATTCTGTATATCATGATGCGTGTAATTAGCATCTCTAGTATGATCTGAGATTTTATGTGCAACTGTTTTGTCGAATTTCGCCTATGACCTGTAAAAGTTCAAGGAAGTTTCCCTGGTTGACATCCATGTTGTTGTTTATGTCTCCTCCCTGTGAAAGTCCCTGGTATGCAGTGTAACGTAATGACTCCACAACTGCTCTCATATACTCTCTGTTCTCTCAGACTATTTTCAAATGGCCGTCACTTAGAGTGTTGTATATTGTTGAGCCAGACTCTTTCTGAATAGTCCACTCATTCCACGCTGTCATTATATATTTACGCTCCACACTAGCATTGTGTTTCTTTGAAATAGAATATTCCAGCCATTTGTAATCCTCATACCATCTACAATTGATGTAGCGATCCTGCTGTCCAACTTTTGTCGCTGGATAACGCCGAAGAAGAGGGCGCCTTGGTTTTTCAACAGGGGACTGGCTTAAATTAGAGGGAGCTGTGGCTGTGCTAACAGCGGTGGCTATGCTAACAGTGGCTGTGCTAACAGTGCAGCTAAAAGTGGCTGTGTTAACAGTGCAGCTAACGGTGGCTGTGCTAACAGTGGTGGCTGTGCTAACAGTGGTGGCTGTGCTAACAGTGGTGGCTGTACTAACAGTGGTGGCTGTGCTAACAGTGGTGGCTGTACTAACAGTGGTGGCTGTGCTAACAGTGCAGCTAACGGTGGCTGTGCTAACAGTGCTGCTAACGGTGGCTGTGCTAACAGTGCAGCTAACGGTGGCTGTGCTAACAGTGCAGCTAATGGTGGCTGTGCTAACAGTGCAGCTAATGGTGGCTGTGCTAACAGTGCAGCTAATGGTGGCTGTGCTAACAGTGCAGCTAACGGTGGCTGTGCTAACAGTGCAGCTAACGGTGGCTGTGCTAACAGTGCAGCTAATGGTGGCTGTGCTAACAGTGCAGCTAACGGTGGCTGTGCTAACAGTGGTGGCTGTGCTAACAGTGGTGGCTGTGCTAACAGTGGTGGCTGTACTAACAGTGGTGGCTGTGCTAACAGTGGTGGCTGTACTAACAGTGGTGGCTGTGCTAACAGTGCAGCTAACGGTGGCTGTGCTAACAGTGCTGCTAACGGTGGCTGTGCTAACAGTGCAGCTAACGGTGGCTGTGCTAACAGTGCAGCTAATGGTGGCTGTGCTAACAGTGCAGCTAATGGTGGCTGTGCTAACAGTGCAGCTAATGGTGGCTGTGCTAACAGTGCAGCTAACGGTGGCTGTGCTAACAGTGCAGCTAACGGTGGCTGTGCTAACAGTGCAGCTAATGGTGGCTGTACTAACAGTGCAGCTAACGGTGGCTGTGCTAACAGTGGTGGCTGTGCTAACAGTGGTGGCTGTGCTAACAGTGGTGGCTGTACTAACAGTGGTGGCTGTGCTAACAGTGGTGGCTGTACTAACAGTGGTGGCTGTGCTAACAGTGCAGCTAACGGTGGCTGTGCTAACAGTGCTGCTAACGGTGGCTGTGCTAACAGTGCAGCTAACGGTGGCTGTGCTAACAGTGCAGCTAATGGTGGCTGTGCTAACAGTGCAGCTAATGGTGGCTGTGCTAACAGTGCAGCTAATGGTGGCTGTGCTAACAGTGCAGCTAACGGTGGCTGTGCTAACAGTGCAGCTAACGGTGGCTGTGCTAACAGTGCAGCTAATGGTGGCTGTACTAACAGTGCAGCTAACGGTGGCTGTGCTAACAGTGCAGCTAACGGTGGCTGTGCTAACAGTGCAGCTAATGGTGGCTGTGCTAACAGTGCAGCTAACGGTGGCTGTGCTAACAGTGCAGCTAACGGTGGATGTGCTAACAGTGCAGCTAACGGTGGCTGTGCTAACAGTGCAGCTAACGGTGGCTGTGCTAACAGTGCAGCTAATGGTGGCTGTACTAACAGTGCAGCTAACGGTGGCTGTGCTAACAGTGCAGCTAACGGTGGCTGTGCTAACAGTGCAGCTAATGGTGGCTGTGCTAACAGTGCAGCTAATGGTGGCTGTGCTAACAGTGCAGCTAACGGTGGCTGTGCTAACAGTGCAGCTAATGGTGGCTGTACTAACAGTGCAGCTAATGGTGGCTGTACTAACAGTGCAGCTAATGGTGGCTGTGCTAACAGTGCAGCTAATGGTGGCTGTGCTAACAGTGCAGCTAACGGTGGCTGTGCTAACAGTGCAGCTAACGGTGGCTGTGCTAACAGTGCAGCTAATGGTGGCTGTGCTAACAGTGCAGCTAATGGTGGCTGTGCTAACAGTGCAGCTAATGGTGGCTGTGCTAACAGTGCAGCTAATGGTGGCTGTGCTAACAGTGCTGCTAACGGTGGCTGTGCTAACAGTGCTGCTAACGGTGGCTGTGCTAACAGTGCAGCTAATGGTGGATGTGCTAACAGTGCAGCTAACGGTGGCTGTGCTAACAGTGCAGCTAACGGTGGCTGTGCTAACAGTGCAGCTAACGGTGGCTGTGCTAACAGTGCAGCTAATGGTGGCTGTGCTAACAGTGCAGCTAATGGTGGCTGTGCTAACAGTGCAGCTAATGGTGGCTGTACTAACAGTGCAGCTAATGGTGGCTGTACTAACAGTGCAGCTAATGGTGGCTGTGCTAACAGTGCAGCTAATGGTGGCTGTGCTAACAGTGCAGCTAACGGTGGCTGTGCTAACAGTGCAGCTAACGGTGGCTGTGCTAACAGTGCAGCTAATGGTGGCTGTGCTAACAGTGCAGCTAACGGTGGCTGTGCTAACAGTGCAGCTAACGGTGGCTGTGCTAACAGTGCAGCTAATGGTGGCTGTGCTAACAGTGCAGCTAATGGTGGCTGTGCTAACAGTGCAGCTAATGGTGGCTGTGCTAACAGTGCAGCTAATGGTGGCTGTGCTAACAGTGCTGCTAACGGTGGCTGTGCTAACAGTGCTGCTTACGGTGGCTGTGCTAACAGTGCAGCTAATGGTGGATGTGCTAACAGTGCAGCTAACGGTGGCTGTGCTAACAGTGCAGCTAACGGTGGCTGTGCTAACAGTGCAGCTAAAGGTGGCTGTGCTAACAGTGCAGCTAACGGTGGCTGTGCTAACAGTGCAGCTAACGGTGGCTGTGCTAACAGTGCAGCTAACGGTGGCTGTGCTAACAGTGCAGCTAACGGTGGCTGTGCTAACAGTGCAGCTAACGGTGGCTGTGCTAACAGTGCTGCTAACGGTGGCTGTGCTAACAGTGCTGCTAACGGTGGCTGTGCTAACAGTGCAGCTAACGGTGGAGCAGCTAGCAGCGACAAACTCGTCTGGTGCTCCCTCACCTTGTGGCTCACGAGTTTCTCTCTCCCACTCATCTTTCTCATCTCCCTCTTCTTCTTTGGGCCCCCTCAGAGACCGGGTCTGGGTATGGATTTTCATCTCCTACCCGCACTCTTCTCTTGATCAGAAAACGGTCCAATGCAACGGGGCGACTAGCTAGCTAGATGTTAGCTCACATAACGTAGCCTAACGTGCGCGAGCGCACACACACACACACGTCATAGGGTACACGCGAGGCACGAGCAGGCAGCCAGGGATCGGATTGGGAACAGAATGGCTGGTTATTAATGTTTACATATTTCTTTATTTAAAAAAATAAATACTAAAACACTTGAGGGGGATTAACTGGGGCTACGCAGATTTGTGATGTGGCTACAGCCCCCCCCCCCCCCCCTTCCCCGGTGTAGCACCGTGCCTGACTGGCCTGAAAAATACTGTTTTTTAAAAATATAACATTCCTAAAGAAAATCAGAAGACTGGAGAGTAATTTATTTTCAACGTGAAGCCATGAGAGATTCTGATGCATCTGGATAATATTAATACAGATAGAGCAATGAAGAGATAATCTACCAGCCCTGTTTAGAGCCATTTGGAACTTTTTTATATATTTCTTTGCTACAGATGTAACGGATGTGAAATGGCTAGCTAGTTAGCGGTGGTGCGCGCTAATAGCCTTTCAATCGGTTACGTTACTTGCTCTGAGACCTTGAAGTAGTGGTTCCCCTTGCTCTGCAAGGGCCGCGGCTTTTGTGGAGCGATGGGTAACGATGCTTCGTGGGTGACTGTTGTTGATGTGTGCAGAGGGTCCCTGGTTCGCGCCCGGGTCGGGGCGAGGGGACGGACTAAAGTTAAACTGTTACACAGATGACCATATAACTGGACAGTACTCTAAGTGTGATAGGACCAGGGATTGACCATATAACTGGACAGTACTCTAAGTGTGATAGGACCAGGGATTGGCCGTCACTTCGATTGACCATATAAACGGACAGTACTCTAAGTGTGACAGGACCAGGGATTGACCATATAACTGGACAGTAATCACCTGATTCAGAGTGCTAGATGTTAAATACTCTGAATATTTTCTTGTGACAGTAATTCCCTTACCCATATTAATAACAATATGATCTATGTGTTCTGACCAGGATAAATCCTCTCTGGGATAACGGGACGGTAGCGTCCCACCTGGCCAATAGCCAGGGAAAATGTAGAGCGCCAAATTCAAAATAATTATATAAAATCAAACTTTCATTAAATCACACATATAAGATACCAAATTAAAGCTACACTCGTTGTGAATCCAGCCAACATGTCAGATTTTAAAAAGGCTTTTCGGTGAAAGCATAAGATGCTATTATCTGATGATAGCACAATGTCAACAAAGAGAATGTAGCATATTTCAACCATGCCGGCGCTACTCAAAACGCAGATATAAAATATAAAACATGCATTACCTTTGACGAGATTCTTTTGTTGGCACTCCAATATGTCCCATAAACATCACAAATGGTCCTTTTGTTCGATTAATTCCGTCCAAATATATCCAAATTGTCCATTTATTTGGCACCGTTGATCCAGAAAAAAACAGCTTCCAATTTGCGCAAAGTCACTACAAAATATCTCAAAAATTACTTCTAAACTTTGCCAAAACATTTCAAAGTACTTTTGTAATACAACTTAAGGTATTTGTAAACGTTAATAATCGATCAAATTGAAGACGGGTCTATCTGTTTTCAATACAGGAGATCAACAAACAAACGCTACATTTTTTTGTCTTGCGCAACTCTCAAACAGTACACATGACGTTACTCTACTTCCTGATGGCCTTCTTCTTCATTGCACAAATGAATAACCTCAACCTATTTCCTAAGACTGGTGACATCCAGTGGAAGCAGTAGGAACTGAGACCACAGTGATTAGAAATCTGGCTTTTCAATGAAAGGCATTGAACAGACAGTGACTTAAATTTATAATTTTTTTTTAATGGTTATTCCTCTGGGTTTTGCCTGCCACATAAGTTCTGTTATACTTACGAATATGATTCAAACAGTTTTAGAAACTTCAGAGTGTTTTCTATCCAAATCTACTAATAATATGCATATCTTATATTCTGGGGATGAGTAGAAGGAAGTTGAAATTGGGCACGCTTTTTTTCCCAAAGTGAAAACTCTGCCCCCTATCCTAGAGAAGATAAATCTGCGTCCAACCTAGTAGTTTTGTTTTTTTCACTTCCTCTACATGTGTTCTATTCATTGACAAAATCAATTGGGGATCATCAGCAAGCATATATCTTCAACCAAATACATCAGACACCATTCTTAGTTCACTGCTCAGTACATCTGTTAGCTCATTAACATTCTGATGCTGCACTATACATTGTAGAGTCATCAGCATACATGACCTCTTTTGCTTTGTTCATAAATTAGTAAATCATTAGTAAAGCTAGAGAAGTGGTCCTAGGCAGATTCCTTGAGGAACACCACAGTGTATATCTTTACTGATTGAAAAGCTACCATTAAAGAAATAATTTAGATAGCTTTCCATCCAGGATAGAGCTGCAGACTTAATTAATTTTTTAATTAATTAATCTTTAATGACCTCATAACATTTGAGTTTACCTGGATGGAAAAATCTCCTCGGTTGTCCATCCAGGTAATCTGCCTTCCCAGACGTGTTCTGGAAGCCCTCCCTGACTGTGATTCCAATCCTGCATAGAGGAACAGTTTCTGAGAAGTGTTTCCTGTGTGCTCTTCAATACATCCACATCCTTCTGGCTTGTTTTAATGTTCAGCCGTTTCTTGGTAGACTTCCTGCTGAAGTATAAATTCATAATAGAAACCTTTTCTTCTTCTCCAAGAGTTCACGTACCTACCCAGCAGAGATGTGATCCTCGTCCTTTATCCGGAGGCATGATAGTACTAATAGTAGGACAAGCCCGCTATTCACTCCGGGAAATGAGCGATAGCGGCAGTAGAAAACTCTAGTAGAAATCGGTAGTCCTAAACCCCGGGGACAAATAGAAGTGCGGCCCTAGCCACAAGGGCTAACCGCTTAGCGTGCTTGGTATCCAGCAATAGTAGAACAGGTTGCCTAGCTTGATAGCTAGCAGCTAGGCTAGCTGCTTTACCAATGTAGTACCACCTTGTTTGAGCAAAGGATCCTGGGACATATATCAGTGGGCCCAGCGTTAATGGCTAACTGTGTCGCAGGATCTAGATATGAATTGGAAAACAATTATAAATTGTATTAGTTAACTAGGTAGTTTGTTGTTAAAGTAAAACAAACCGAGTCTCTAGTGTTGAACTGTGCTTGTTGATGATCCGTTTTTCTGATGTCAACGTTGTGAGGGACTGACATGTTCTGTAGTGCGAGCGACTAAGGGTCTGTCAGGGAAACAAGGCAAAACATGATTCTGCATCACAGGCCACAGTGGTGAGAGGATGTGGTGATAGGATTCTGGGTCCTGGGGGAGACAGGGTGTCAGAGTAACTGATCTAAACCAACCTTGGTGAGGCCCCATCAGACAAGGTCAGGGTGCAGATTTATGCTGTGCACTAAGCAGAATGAACAACACTGGAGCTATCTAGAGCTGGGGGAAATGAACCTGTTCATCCCATTGATTTCCTAAAGCACCGAGAAAAGAGCTTTGTCAGCCGCTGGAATTTGGGGGTGATTGTGACGGATCTGTCCGGCATACTGGGCACCTGGCAGGGTTGGGTTGGGTTCGATGCTGGGATGAGAGAGGGAGGATGGAGGGAGGAGGAGGGAGGGAGGGAGGGAGCCTCCCTGGCCCTGTGTAGAGGGAGGGAGGGAGGGAGGGAGGGAGGGAGGGAGGGAGGGAGGGAGGGAGGGAGGGAGGGAGGGAGGGAGGGAGGGAGGGAGGGAGGGAGGGAGGGAGGGAGGGAGGGAGGGAGATGGAGGCTCCCTGGCCCTGTGTAGAGTGAGTCGGGGGAGAGGGGAGAGAGGCGGGAGGAAGGATAGACGGAGCGTTGGTCCTGGACCAGTGGCCCTGGATCTCTGCAGAGTCAGTCATAGATAAGGATTGTCTTTGGGTTATTCAAAGCTTGATACTGTACATCTCAGCACATCAATCTGCCAATAGCCTCCCCGCTGTGCCTCCCCCTGTTTCTCCCTTCTTCCTTCCTTCCTCCCCCTTCATCTCTCTCTGTGTGTCAGGGAGACAGAAGGAGACTCATCTCTCTCTGTGTGTCAGGGAGACAGAAGGAGACTCATCTCTCTCTGTGTGTCAGGGAGACAGAAGGAGACTCATCTCTCTCTCTCTGTGTCAGGGAGACAGAAGGAGATGAGCCAGAGGAAGTGTGTCATCTTGTGTCATCTTGTCCAACTCTGATATCCTCCAATACAATCTCTCTGCTCTGTATCTCAGAGGCTCTGAAGAGTGTTATCTTATACCCCAGAACCTCTCTCATCTCATATGTATCCCTACACCAAGACCAAGACCCCAGCACCTCTCTCCCTCTCCTCTCATCTGTATCCCTCCACCAAGACCCCAGCACCTCTCTTCTCTCCTATGTATCCCTCCACCAAAGATGGGCTGCTCTCAGATGCCTCTGGGCGCACACACACACACACACACACACACACACACACACACACACACACACACACACACACACACACACACACACACACACACACACACACACACACACACACACACACACACACACACACACACACACACACACACACACACACACAGGAAGCTCAGCTACAAAGACAAATCCAGGATGCGTTGTTTCCTAGGATGCAGTTCACCATGATGTTTGTTTTAAACCTCAAAGACTGGCAGATTAAAGATGTAGTTGTTCTCTTCTTCTCTCTGGCAGATTAAAGATGTAGTTGTTCTCTTCTTCTCTCTGGCAGATTAAAGATGTAGTTGTTCTCTTCTTCTCACTGGCAAATTAAAGCTGTAGTTGTTTTCTTCTTCTCTCTGGCAGATTAAAGCTGTAGTTGTTCTCTTCTTCTCTCTGGCAGATTAAAGATGTAGTTGCTCTCTTCTTCTCTCTGGCAGATTAAAGATGTAGTTGTTCTCTTCTTCTCTCTGGCAGATTAAAGCTGTAGTTGTTCTCTTCTTCTCTCTGGCAGATTAAAGCTGTAGTTGTTCTCTTCTTCTCTCTGGCAGATTAAAGATGTAGTTGTTCTCTTCTTCTCTCTGGCAGATTAAAGCTGTAGTTGTTCTCTTCTTCTCTCTGGCAGATTAAAGATGTAGTTGTTCTCTTCTTCTCTCTGGCAGATTAAAGATGTAGTTGTTCTCTTCTTCTCTCTGGCAGATTAAAGCTGTAGTTGTTTTCTTCTTCTCTCTGGCAGATTAAAGCTGTAGTTGTTCTCTTCTTCTCTCTGGCAGATTAAAGCTGCAGTTGTTCTCTTCTTCTCTCTGGCAGATTAAAGATGTAGTTGTTCTCTTCTTCTCTCTGGCAGATTAAAGCTGTAGTTGTTCTCTTCTTCTCTCTGGCAGATTAAAGCTGTAGTTGTTCTCTTCTTCTCTCTGGCAGATTAAAGCTGCAGTTGTTCTCTTCTTCTCTCTGGCAGATTAAAGATGTAGTTGTTCTCTTCTTCTCTCTGGCAGATTAAAGCTGTAGTTGTTCTCTTCTTCTCTCTGGCAGATTAAAGCTGTAGTTGTTCTCTTCTTCTCTCTGGCAGATTAAAGCTGCAGTTGTTCTCTTCTTCTCTCTGGCAGATTAAAGCTGTAGTTGTTCTCTTCTTCTCTCTGGCAGATTAAAGATGTAGTTGTTCTCTTCTTCTCTCTGGCAGATTAAAGATGTAGCCGTTCTCTTCTTCTCTCTGGCTGATTAAAGCTGTAGTTGTTTTCTTCTTCTCTCTGGCAGATTAAAGATGTAGTCGTTCTCTTCTTCTCTCTGGCTGATTAAAGCTGTAGTCGTTCTCTTCTTCTCTCTGGCTGTTAAACTGTAACACAGGAGGTTGGTGGCACCTTAATTGGGGAGGACGGGCTCATGGTAATTGGCTGGAGCGTAAATCAGTGGAACTGCATCTAATCCATCTAAATACATGATTTCCAAGTGTTTGACGCTATTCCATGTGATCCGTTCCAACCATTATCATGTGCCGTCTTCTACTCAGCGGCCTCACGTGCTCTACAATTAGCCTTGGTTCGCCTCGGTGTTCATATGAATAATTATTGTGAGTAACTGGGAGACAACGAGGTGTTGTTAACGAGGAACTTGTAATCGCTCTCTTAGATGTTCAGTGTTATTCTAGGTGGTATTTTCAATGAAGCAACTGAAACAACCTGTGTCTGATATGAATAATGGTGAATCATTAGGACCTTTAATTCATAACCTCCTCATTTGTCCTGTGTGATTAGAAGATCATGATTATAAAAACGATCAAACTAACGATACAAAGCAATTACCTCAACTGCTACCAGAGGCTACCGGAGGACTCCACCCCCCACCCCCCACCCACCCGCCCCGGGGTGCACATGTTGGTTTTTTCCCCAGTACTACACAGCTTATTTAAATAATCAAAGCTTGATGATGAGTTGATTATTTTAATCAACTGTGTAGTGATATGGCAAAACAACAACAAAAAACTTGCACTCAGGAAGGGCCCAGGACCGAGTTTGGGAAACATTGGATTAGATGCCACCACCATGTCCTTAGGTGACCACCAAATTAAGGCTCATTTGGTGAATTTGACTTTGACCAATAAATATGCCCTCTCAACTTTAACTGGTGAAAAAAAATATCAGGATGAAGAAAGTAATTCAGCATATTTAATGCATAAATGCAAAGATATACAATAATACCAATGAACTACAGAATTAATTAACTTAATATGCAAGTCAGCGGTGTATCTGAATATCTTATCCATGTCAAGTAAGAAAATAACAAGTTTCAGGTTTGATGTGATTTTTCAAATATGTGGCTATAGAGAGAGTAGTGAGACGATTTGTCTGTGGTGATATCTTCACTGAGGTGTGACTGGTCTGTGGTGATATGTTCATTGAGGCTGTGACTGGTCTGTGGTGATATGTTCATTGAGGTGTGACTGTTCACTGAGGTGTGACTGGTCTGTGGTGATATGTTCATTGAGGTGTGACTGGTCTGTGGTGATATGTTCATTGAGGTGTGACTGGTCTGTGGTGATATCTTCACTGAGGTGTGACTGGTCTGTGGTGATATGTTCATTGAGGCTGTGACTGGTCTGTGGTGATATGTTCATTGAGGTGTGACTGTTCACTGAGGTGTGACTGGTCTGTGGTGATATGTTCATTGAGGTGTGACTGGTCTGTGGTGATATGTTCATTGAGGTGTGACTGGTCTGTGGTGATATCTTCACTGAGGTGTGACTGGTCTGTGGTGATATGTTCATTGAGGCTGTGACTGGTCTGTGGTGATATCTTCATTGAGGCTGTGACTGGTCTGTGGTGATATCTTCACTGAGGTGTGACTGGTCTGTGGTGATATCTTCACTGAGGTGTGACTGGTCTGTGGTGATATCTTCACTGAGGTGTGACTGGTCTGTGGTGATATGTTCATTGAGGTGTGACTGGTCTGTGGTGATATCTTCACTGAGGTGTGACTGGTCTGTGGTGATATCTTCACTGAGGTGTGACTGGTCTGTGGTGATATCTTCACTGAGGTGTGACTGGTCTGTGGTGATATCTTCACTGAGGTGTGACTGGTCTGTGGTGATATCTTCACTGAGGTGTGACTGGTCTGTGGTGATATCTTCACTGAGGTGTGACTGGTCTGTGGTGATATCTTCACTGAGGTGTGACTGGTCTGTGGTGATATCTTCACTGAGGTGTGACTGGTCTGTGGTGATATGTTCATTGAGGTGTGACTGGTCTGTGGTGATATCTTCACTGAGGTGTGACTGGTCTGTGGTGATATGTTCACTGAGGTGTGACTGGTCTGTGGTGATATCTTCACTGAGGTGTGACTGGTCTGTGGTGATATCTTCACTGAGGTGTGACTGGTCTGTGGTGATATCTTCACTGAGGTGTGACTGGTCTGTGGTGATATCTTCACTGAGGTGTGACTGGTCTGTGGTGATATCTTCACTGAGGTGTGACTGGTCTGTGGTGATATCTTCACTGAGGTGTGACTGGTCTGTGGTGATATGTTCATTGAGGTGTGACTGGTCTGTGGTGATATCTTCACTGAGGTGTGACTGGTCTGTGGTGATATCTTCATTGAGGTGTGACTGGTCTGTGGTGATATGTTCATTGAGGTGTGACTGGTCTGTGGTGATATCTTCACTGAGGTGTGACTGGTCTGTGGTGATATCTTCACTGAGGTGTGACTGGTCTGTGGTGATATCTTCACTGAGGTGTGACTGGTCTGTGGTGATATCTTCACTGAGGTGTGACTGGTCTGTGGTGATATCTTCACTGAGGTGTGACTGGTCTGTGGTGATATCTTCACTGAGGTGTGACTGGTCTGTGGTGATATCTTCACTGAGGTGTGACTGGTCTGTGGTGATATCTTCACTGAGGTGTGACTGGTCTGTGGTGATATGTTCATTGAGGTGTGACTGGTCTGTGGTGATATCTTCACTGAGGTGTGACTGGTCTGTGGTGATATCTTCATTGAGGTGTGACTGGTCTGTGGTGATATGTTCATTGAGGTGTGACTGGTCTGTGGTGATATGTTCATTGAGGTGTGACTGGTCTGTGGTGATATCTTCACTGAGGTGTGACTGGTCTGTGGTGATATCTTCACTGAGGTGTGACTGGTCTGTGGTGATATCTTCACTGAGGTGTGACTGGTCTGTGGTGATATCTTCACTGAGGTGTGACTGGTCTGTGGTGATATCTTCACTGAGGTGTGACTGGTCTGTGGTGATATCTTCACTGAGGTGTGACTGGTCTGTGGTGATATCTTCACTGAGGTGTGACTGGTCTGTGGTGATATCTTCACTGAGGTGTGACTGGTCTGTGGTGATATGTTCATTGAGGTGTGACTGGTCTGTGGTGATATCTTCACTGAGGTGTGACTGGTCTGTGGTGATATGTTCATTGAGGTGTGACTGGTCTGTGGTGATATCTTCACTGAGGTGTGACTGGTCTGTGGTGATATCTTCACTGAGGTGTGACTGGTCTGTGGTTATATGTTCATTGAGGTGTGACTGGTCTCTTTAGAAGCTGATGTAGCACCATGCTGCTAACAGAAAGGTCATCTCAAACCTGTCGTCTCTCGCACAGCATTTCAGACACACGGACGCACACACTCACACTCGCAACACACACACACACACGCAAGCATGCACACACACACACCTTTCTCAGGTAGATCATCGGACACAGCAGAGCACATCCAGTGTTTCCCACTCAGCAGTAGTACCTGCTGTTACAGCCTGCCAGCCAGCCACAGGAGAGCACAGGGAAGAGGCCTCTTCATTTAATAAATTATACATTCTTAATCCTTCCTTCCCAAGGCACAGTCACCCCATCTTTTCAGACACAACCCAACTAGCCCTACCTCTATACATTTCATTCTAACACTATCTACAGACACTCCCATCTAGCCGTACCTACATATGGCTATGTTTCAAAACGGCACCCAATTCCCAATATAGTGCACTACTTTTGACCAGGGCCCATAGACCTCTAGCTACAGAGTAGAGACAAACTCCTCTCATCTGAAGGAGTGTGAACTATATTGGATCCTATGAATGTGTATCTGTGTCCCCCCAGCTCTGTGTGTCTGATGGTCCTTCCTGTGTGTCCCCCCAGCACTGTGTGTCTGATGGTCCTTCCTGTGTGTCCCCCCAGCTCTGTGTGTCTGATGGTCCTTCCTGTGTGTCCCCCCAGCTCTGTGTGTCTGACGGTCCTTCCTGTGTGTCCCCCAGCTCTGTGTGTCTGACGGTCCTTCCTGTGTGTCCCCCCAGCTCTGTGTGTCTGATGGTCCTTCCTGTGTGTCCCCCCAGCTCTGTGTGTCTGAAGGTCCTTCCTGTGTGTCCCCCCAGCTCTGTGTGTCTGAAGGTCCTTCCTGTGTGTCCCCCCAGCTCTGTGTGTCTGATGGTCCTTCCTGTGTGTCCCCCAGCTCTGTGTGTCTGACGGTCCTTCCTGTGTGTCCCCCCAGCTCTGTGTGTCTGACGGTCCTTCCTGTGTGTCCCCCCAGCTCTGTGTGTCTGACGGTCCTTCCTGTGTGTCCCCCCAGCTCTGTGTGTCTGACGGTCCTTCCTGTGTGTCCCACAGCGCTGTGTGTGTGTGTTTACTATGTGTTCACTGTGTGTTCCCCAGCGCTGAGAGACAACCGGATCGAGCTGGTTCGGGCATCGTGGGCGGAGCTTACCATCAGCATCAGTGACATCAGCCTATCAGACGAGGGCCAGTACACGTGCTCCCTGTTCACCATGCCTGTCAAGACCACCAAGGCCTTCCTCACTGTACTGGGTGAGTGTGTGTGTGTGTGTGTGTGTGTGTGTGTGTGTGTGTATATGTGTGTATATGTGTGTGTGTGTGTGTGTATATGTGTGTGTATATGTGTGTGTGTGTGTGTGCGTGTGTGTGTGTGTGTGTGTGTGTATGTGTGTGTGTATATGTGTGTGTGTGTGCGTGTGTCTGTGTGTGTGTCTGTGTGTGTGTGTGTGTGTGTGTGTGTGTGTGTGTGTGTGTGTGTGTGTGTGTGTGTGTGTGTGTGTGTGTGTGTGTGTGTGTGTGTGTGTGTGTGTGTGTGTGTGTGTGTGTGTATCTGTCTGTCTGTCTGTGTATATGTGTGTCTGTGTCTGTGTGTATGTGTGTGTCTGTGTCTGTGTCTGTGTCTGTGTCTGTGTCTGTGTCTGTGTGTGTGTGTGTGTGTGTGTGTGTGTGTGTGTGTGTGTGTGTGTGTGTGTGTGTGTGTGTGTGTGTGTGTGTGTGTGTGTGTGTGTGTGTGTGTGTGTGTGTGTGTGTGTCTGTCTGTCTGTCTGTCTGTGTATATGTGTGTCTGTGTCTGTGTGTATGTGTGTGTCTGTGTCTGTGTCTGTGTCTGTGTGTGTGTGTGTGTGTGTGTGTGTGTGTGTGTGTGTGTGTGTGTGTGTGTGTGTGTGTGTGTGTGTGTGTGTGTGTGTGTGTGTGTGTGTGTGTGTGTGTGTGTGTGTCTGTGTGCGTCTGTGTCTGTGTCTGTGTCTGTGCTTGTGTGTGAGTGTGTGAGTGTGAGGGACTTAATGTAGGGATTAGGGTTCCGTTTGGATCTCTACACACCTTAGGACTGACAATTACACAGTGCTAATGCTCCTTACTCAGACAGCAGTCGTCGTTTAATTGGTTGGACTGTTTAACGATCCCTTAAAGGTTGATGGGGAAGCTTATTGATTGTTTTAGGCAAGAAGGCATCTCACTACACATGAAGAATGACTGTTGATTGAGGTTATTAGAAGGACAGTATGTGTAATGATGGGATAGTGTTCTGTGGCTAACCTAACGTGTTGTTATGTTAATGCATTTCTTGTTGACTGGGTGTTTTGTTGTTGTTGATGATTTCGGTGTTGTTATGAATTGTTGTTGTCCTGCAGGAGTTCCAGAGCGACCAGAGATCACAGGGTTCACTAAGCCAGCCATGGAGGGAGATGAGATCACTCTGATCTGCACCACATCTGGCAGCAAGCCAGCGGCGCAAATCCGTTGGTTCAGAAACGACAAGGAAGTAACAGGTATGGGCAGAATGTAACAACAAGGAAGTACAAGGTAAGGGCAGAATGTAACAACAAGGAAGTAACAGGTATGGGCAGAATGTAACAACAAGGAAGTACAAGGTATGGGCAGAATGTAACAACAAGGAAGTACAAGGCATGGGCAGAATGTAACAACAAGGAAGTAACAGGTTTTGGGCAGAATGTAACAACAAGGAAGTAACAGGTATGGGCAGAATGTAACAACAAGGAAGTAACAGGTATGGGCAGAATGTAACAACAAGGAAGTACAAGGTATGGGCAGAATGTAACAACAAGGAAGTAACAGGTTTTGGGCAGAATGTAACAACAAGGAAGTAACAGGTTTTGGGCAGAATGTAACAACAAGGAAGTACAAGGTATGGGCAGAATGTAACAACAAGGAAGTAACAGGTATGGGCAGAATGTAACAACAAGGAAGTACAAGGTATGGGAAGAATGTAATAACAAGGAAGTAACAGGTATGGGAAGAATGTAACAACAAGGAAGTAACAGGTAGGGGCAGAATGTAACAACAAGGAATGTAGAAAAGTGGCACCCTGTGGTGGTCTCTGATACAGGTGATGGTTTAGATTATAGGGTTAACTGTCCCAGCGTCCCGGTAAGAGGACGGAAATGACCAGTAGGAGACAGTTGTACAGAACACATGGTTTATTGCCACACTCAAGACAGGCACGCACACACACACAGCAAGAAGGAAGTAGACTGGGTGAAAGTGATGGTGGTTTCCTGTAGTAAAAACAGAGAAATACAAAAAACATGTATTACACAGCATTAACCTCTCTTGGGTACGTGAGACGTTAGCGTCCCATGTCTTCAACAGCCAGTGAAACTGCAGGGCGCCAAATTCAAATACAGAAATACTCATTATAAAAATTCTGAAAACAAAACATATTTTACATAGGTTTAAAGATTAACTTCCTGTGAATCCAACCACGGTGTCAGATTAAAAAAATTCTTTACGGCGAAAACATACCTTACGATTATTTAATAACATTGCCCACTAGACAAATCATTACTAACAGTAACCAGCCAAGTAGAAGAGTTACACAAGTCAGAAATAGAGATAAAATTAATCCCTTACCTTTGATGATCTTCATATGGTTGCACTCAGCAGACATTCATTTACTCAATAAATGTTCCTTTTGTTCGATAAAGTCTCTTTATATCCAAAACCTCTGTTTTGTTCACTCATTTTCTTCAGTAATCCACAGGCTCAAACGCAGTCAAAACAGGAAGACAAAAAAATCCAAATTGTATCCGTAAAGTTCATAGAAACATGTCAAATGTTTATATTCAATCCTCAGGTTGTTTTTAGCCTAAATAATCGATAATATTTCAACCGGACAATAACGTCGTCAATTTAAAAGGTAAACGAGAAACGCACTCTCTCGGTCTCGCGCATGAAAAAGCTCTGTGACACTTTAGGGTCCACCCATTCAGACTGCTCTTACTTCCTCATTTTTCAGAATACAAGCCTGAAACAATTTCTAAAGACTCTTGACATCTAGTGGAAGGCATAGAAACTGCAACTTGAGTCCTAAGTCAATGGATACCGTAATGGCATTGAATAGAAAACTACAAAAAAACACAAAAAAACGACTTCCTGAATGGATTTTTCTCAGGTTTTCGCCTGCCAAATCAGTTATGTTATACTCACAGACACTATTTTAACAGTTTTTGAAACTTTAGAGTGTTTTCTATCCAAATCTACCAGTTATATGCATATCATATCTTCTGGGCACGAGAAGCAGGCAGTTTAATTTGGGCATGCATTTCATCCAAAATTACGAATGCTGCCCCCTACCCTAGAGAAGTTAATAACAGGCTAATGACTGTATAACAGCAGCATACTATATCATATAAACATTAGCAATGTATACAATAGTGGCAGGAAATTGCACATACCAGCTAACAGTAGTAAGCTAATATAGCACACAATGGTAGTAGCTAAAGGAATAGCTATGCTAGTAGGCTGGCATGCTACATAGTAGTAATGGTGAGCTAGCATAGCATATAAAGGGTATACACAGGGTACAGTTAGCAGCTCACGTGGTACACAACAAATACAAGAGAAGCTGACATGCTAGGCTAAGAGGCCACAGGCTGTGGATAATAGTGTATACCGTACAATAGAGGCTAGCACGCTAGTCTAGTAGGCTCCAGGCTATAGGCCAGTATGGAGAGCTATTTAAACCCTATGCGCAGTACAGTTAGCAGCTACTGGGCTAATGGTTACCGGTATCATGCTAGGATGCTAAGATGTAAACATGCGGTCATTTTGGGTGTGGCTAGGATTTGACCCGGACGTCGTCGACCGGCCATTTTGGGTGTGTGTATAAACAATGCCGGACTGGCAACCATCTTGGTCCATTGTAGGTAATGGGGAGAGATTTTACCATATGGCCTGAGTAGCTGAGAGTACACATAACTCTGCCAAGAGGGCAAATAAACACATCATGTTGTAAGACTCGTACACAGGCGTGAAGTAACAACATACTAGCATGGAAAAATACATGTAGTTACATTGTTTAAGCCTATTACATGTATAAATTAAATATATACATGAACCCCAACAAAGTCCACTCACATCGTCATTCACACACTAACACACGGTTAGGAAGTCCAGGGTGGAGGCTGTACCACCTGTTGAGGTGGTGTAGAGTTCTTGTCCTTGTAAGCAGGGTCTAGTGGTGAGTTGTGTTGAGGTGGTGCAGAGTTCTGATTGGTTGTCTCTCTGCACCCCTGTGTCCAATTACAAAACTGCCAGGAATAGGGTTCTGTTACCCAACCTGATAGGGCCTGTGATTGGCTGACCAGGTAAGCTGACTGCGTTCTCTGGCCACCTGATCCCTAACACAGAGGTAAGAAGTGGCTTCTGCCACTGGAGAAATGTGCCTCGTTTCAGGAAATAGGCATATGTCTCACGTCACTACTTCACAGGAGAGTCATTTGAACGTAAACATGCATTTTTTTAAATCAAAATGCGTTTTATTTGTTGCAGAAATGCCTTCTGGAACGTGAACTATCATGTGCCTTAATAATAATCGTATATGCCATCAGTAACTACTTATACAAATGTTAAATTACGAGCCTAGGTGGTTTAGCCACTGACAAAGTCAGGAACCTTCCCGCTAGCCGCAAGATGAATGGGCTGGACATGCCAAGAGATGAGTTCGGTTTGGTCTGCCATGTAACACGCTTCTGTCTATAACATGAGCTGCTCAGTATGTGTAGGTAATGCGCTTCGAGTTTTGGTGCATGACAGCACGTTTGGAGTCTGTGTGGAGGAAGGAAAATGGCGTCCCTTGAGAGGGCAAGAACAAGATGTATGTCAGGAGAAGTGTAGTGTTATAATAAGGAATGGAGAGAAAGGAGAGGCAGAGGAAGTTGAAGAGAGAGAGGGAGGGTGAGCTTGAATCGGTTAAAAACGGCGGAAAAAAGGGAGATGGTTTGTTAAATAAGAAATGGTAGAAAGTGTGAGCTGTACACCGGATCGAAGACAGGAGGAGAAATGGAAGTGAGTGAGGGTGTGAAGTATCGGAGACGGTAGGTGGGGTGAAGTTCTCGACGCCCAAGGCTTGCACGAGGGTCAGGATGAAGATGACTCTGCGACGGTAGCAGTGACATTTTTTGAAAAAGCGTACCCTTGTCTTTTGGCTGATCCATTTGTGGTTTCAGGGTGGGTGAAAACAAAGTTGGGTGCTGTGGAATCGGTGAAGGTTAGCAGAAATGGTCTGGTGATAATTGCTGGTGTTTCTGCAGGTCAGAGGATGCAGGCGCTCCGTGATAAACTAATGTGGACAAGAGATGTGAATTGTTTTGCTCTCAAGAAAAGGGCGCCATTGGAAGGAGTGATTACTGGGGTAGCGGTAAATGTGGAAGTTGACCAACTGAAGGGGAAGATTTCCAGTGTTTGTGATGCTCGTCGTTTGGTGCGACGCAGACAGGATGACGTGAGTGGTGAAACAGAAGAGTAGTTGTCTGTTCTTTTTAGTTTTGATGTTGAGTCTTTGCCCGACAAAGTGATATTAGGATATATAAGCTATCCTGTTTTAGCTTTTGTGCCAAGTACATTACGTTGTTACAGGTGTCAAACTTATGGGCATGTGGCAGCAGTGTGTGTAGGAGGGAGGATCCTAGGTGTGAGAAGTGTGCAGAAGGGCATGAGACAAAAGAATGTGTAGCATTGGGGAAGGTAGTGGTATGTGGTAACTGTAGGTGTGCCCATGGGGCTGGGGTTCAGAAATGTCCCGTGTGAGAGAGAGTTAGGTTGAGGTTTCCAGGGTTAGAGTGGAGCAGAAGTTGTCGTATGCTGAGGTAGTGAAGAAAGTAGAGGAAGATGGGTCAAGTGAAAGGGATCCTGAGAGGAGTGATGTGAATAGTAGATCTGTGCCAGTACAGAGGGATAGGCCAACAAGTCATATATACTTCAGTAAGATTGGATTTTTAGCATTTATAGCAATGGTTATCAACTGTACTGCAGGGATGGAATGTAACTCGAAGAAAATTGAGGTTGTGGTGGCAGCCGCAGAGAGGTATTTGGGTGTACGAGACTTGACTTCAGAAGAGTTACAGGGTGTGTTGAGTGGTGGTGTCTCATCCTTTCAGGCTGTTGGCCTGAGTTAGGACTAAATAGATTTAAATAGTGGAGTAGGGTGGTGGGATTTCAGTGAGTGTAGGGTGGTGTGTATTTGTTGATTTTTTAAAACTATATATATATTGTATTATTCTTTTCAAGCAACATATAAGGGAGTTATACTCCAGTCTAGTAGGTGGCGGTAATGCAACATTTATTGTATGCCAACCCCTGTTGGAAGAAGAAGTGTAGGCAATGCTTTCTACCTCGGCTTTTTTGAAAGATATCATGAAGAACTGCAAAAGTGTTGCTACTGTACTGCTCTCCACTTTCTGGAGGACAGCCGACTCTCTCTGACTCTGAAAATAAATCAGACAATGAGGAAATCCCTGATGTAGGTAAAAACATTTTCATTGAAGCAGACATTGTAGAGTCTTCTAAAACAGCAATCAACAGTGTTGTTGTCACAGAAGAAGTTGACAGAGTTTTGAAATCAGTGGAATGCCCGGTGGAAGCAGAGTATGATCGCTAAGGAGATGGAGAAAATTCTGGCATTTGATTGCAAATATGCAGAGAGAGTCAAAGAGAACATACAGAGGTCTGTTGTATAAAACACCTTTCTCCGGATTACATCTTCAAACTAAAGGCAACCATGACATCCATGACAGAGAGGGAGAAGCGTCCATCCATGTATATGGGTAAGAGAGTCTAGCTAGCTACATTTTCAGATATTATAAGTTTTTAATTTTGTCAGAAATTTGTTTTCATTCCAAGTTAAAGCATAGTGTTAGCTAGCTAACGTTAGCTGGCTATCTAGCTAGCTAGTGTTACGTGTATGATCTGTGCAGTAATATTATTTGTATCTCAGGAAGCTATATGCATTGCTAGTTATAGCCTAATGTTTGCTAGCTAGGTAACATTGAACCTAGTTAGTTAGCTTTAGCTACTTGCAGATTCATGCGTGGTGGCTAGCTTTGACAATCAGTTTGTATTGCTAGTAGTATTGCGTTGTGATTATTACCACATTCAATACAACTGGGAACTTGGAAATCTCAGACTTCCAACTTCACTGTGTTCAAAACAAGCCCTGACTGGGATGTTGAGGGGATGGTCATCCAACTCGGAATTCCCACCTGGGAACTCTTTCTAGACTTTCCAACCAGAAGATTACTGATGTCATGATTTGACCTCGTATTTGTCCTCAGTTGTCTTGAAAGCGCCATTAGGTTTCATTCTTTAGCTAGATAGCTACATGTCTTAACTTCTCTGGGATATGCGGGACGGTAGCGTCCCACTTGGCCAAAAGCCAGAAAAAATGTAGCGCGCCAAATTCAAATATATTACTATAAAAATCGATCTTTCATGAAATCACACATGAAAGACACCAAATTAAAGCTACACATGTTGTGAATCCAGCCAACATGTCTGATTTCAAAAAGGATTTACGGGGAAAGCACACCAAACAATTATGTTAGCTCAGTACATAGCCACAGAAAAACACAGCCATTTTCCCAGCAAAAGATAGTAGTCACAAAAAGCAGAAATAGAGATAATATTAATCACTAACCTTTGATGATCTTCATCACATGACACTCATAGGACATCATGTTACACAATACATGTATGTTTTGTTCGATAATGTGCATATTTA
This sequence comes from Salvelinus alpinus, assembly GCF_045679555.1. NCBI lineage: Eukaryota > Metazoa > Chordata > Actinopteri > Salmoniformes > Salmonidae > Salvelinus > Salvelinus alpinus. The sequence goes on from NC_092106.1 coordinate 49,747,184, forward strand.
TATCCACAAATCTCGGTTTACATTGGCGCCATGTTCAGAAATGCCTCCAAAATATCCGGAGAAATTGCAGAGAGCCATGTCAAATAACAGAAATACTCATCATAAACTTTGATGAAAGATACATGTTTTACATGTAATTAAAGATACACTTGTTCTTAATGCAACCGCTGTGTGCGATTTCAAAAAAACTTTACGTAAAAAGCACACCATGGAATAATCTGAGACGGCGCTCAGATAAAAACAAAATTTCTCCGCCATGTTGGAGTCAACAGAAATACGAAATTACATCATAAATATTCCCTTACCTTTGATCATCTTCATCAGAATGCACTCCCAGGAATCCTAGTTCCACAATAAATCGTTGTTTACTTCGATAATGTCCATTACTTATGTCTAAGTAGCTACTTTTGCTAGCATGTTTAGTGCACATGTCCAAACGCTCGCGCAGATGCAGGCGAACTCGGACGAAAACTTCAAAAAGTTATATAAACAGGTCGAATAAACTGGTCAAACTAAGTAGAGAATTAATCTTCAGGATGTTGTTATCAGCTATATCCAATAACGTTCCAACCGGAGCATTCCTTCATGTCTGTAGAAGTTATGGAACGCAAGGCGATATCATGAGGAAAGCGCATGACCAGGATCTGGCCTTCTGCCAGACCAATGACTGAAACACCTCCCATCCGGCCCCACATCACACTAGAGGCTTCATTCCATGTTCTACAGACTGTTGACATCTATTGGAAGGCGTAGGAAGTGCAAACAGATCCATATCTTACAGGGAATTGAATCGGCGATGAGTTGAACATTGATCAGTCTGAGAATTCTCACTTCCTGTTTGGATTTTTTCTCAGGTTTTTGCCTGCCATATGAGTTCTGGTATACTCACAGACATCATTCAAACAGTGTTAGAAACTTCAGAGTGTTGTATATCCAATAGTAATAATCATATATTAGCATCTGGGACAGAGTAGGAGGCAGTTCACTATGGGCACGTAATTCATCCAAAAGTGAAAATGCTGCCCCCTATCATAAAGAAGTTAACAAAAGACTTGATTACATGACCCATCAAGTTTGCCAGGTGTGTCTGGGAGTGATTATGGCCATCTATTGTATTTCATGAAGATGTGTACATGTCTAGACAATAGTGACCCATCCACTTAGCTAGATGTGGCTGGGGGGTGGTTATAACATTTCTTTCACATGACCCATCAATTTAGAAGTGTGTCTGGGTAAGAATCATTTAATAATTATAAAATATTTATAAAAACCTTACTCTGTTTATCACATGGAATCACATGTGAATCCTTAAAGAGATGGGTGGGGCTAAAGCTTAAGAGGGTGTGAACGATGCTGAATGGGTGTAAACAAAGAAGAGCTCTCCAGTACATGTACCAAAACATTCAAGGGCCATTTTCTCAAAAGTGACGTTAAACTTTCAAAGCAGAATTACTTTCCCATTGTTCCTCAACTGCATTGTATGATATATCATTTTCTATCTCTGAGTATCTACTTTTTATCCAATGTAAAAAAATAAAAATAAAGATTTTCTACAACACGTAGGACCGAATCGAGCCGGTCAGTCACGAATAAGTCAGGCTGAGGTGGGGAATGGTAACCTCTGCTGCAGCTGAAAAGTCATACAGAGTTTGTCTCTATGTCCTATCCAGAGAGAGGGTTCAGTGAGAGTTTTGGGCAGTTTGTTACAAGGAAGTACAAGGTAAGGTTAGAATGTAAAAAAGTGAACGATCCTCACGTGATGAGTAACTTTGCCTAAGATCTGAAGTTTAGACTTAATGCCTAGACTTTAGCTCAAAGGGCAAACACAGCCTTGTGGCAGTCATTCACAGTCAATGAAAAAGTATATAAACTCAGTGAAAAAAGAAACGTCCTCTCACTGTCAACTACGTTTATTTTCAGCAAACTTAACATGTGTAAATATTTGTATGAACATAACAAGAATGGAATAATGTGTCCCTGAACAAAGGGGGGGTCAAAATCAAAAGTAACAGTTAGTATCTGGTGTGGCCACCAGCTGCATTAAGTACTGCAGTGCATCTCCTCCTCATGGATTGCACCAGATTTACCAGTTCTTGCTGTGAGATGTTACCCCACTCTTCCACCAAGGCACCTGCAAGTTCCCGGACATTTCTGGGGGGAATGGTCCTAGACCTCACCCTCCGATCCAACAGGTACCAGACGTGGTCAATGGGAATGAGATCCGGGCTCTTCGCTGGCCATGACAGAACACTGACATTCCTGCCTGGCAGGAAATCACGCACAGAACGAGCAGTATGGCTGGTGGCATTGTCATGCTGGAGGATGTCAGGATGAGCCTGCAGGAAGGGTACCACATGAGGGAGGAGGATGTCTTCCCTGTAACGCACAGCGTTGAGATTGCCTGCAATGACAACAAGCTCAGTCCGATGATGCTGTGACACACGGCCTCAGACCATGACAGACCCTCCACCTCCAAATCGATCCCGCTCCAGAGTACAGGCCTCGGCGTAACGCTCATTCCTTCAAAAGATAAACGAAAATCCAACCATCTCCCCCGGTGAGACAAAACCACGCCTCGTCAGTGAAGAGCACTTTTTGCCAGTCCTGTCTGGTCCAGCAACAGTGGGTTTGTGCCAATAGGTGACGTTGTTAACGGCGATGTCTGGTGAGGACCTGCCTTGCAACAGGCCTACAAGCCCTCAGTCCAGCCTGTCTCAGCCTATTGCGGACAGTCTGAGCACTGATGGAGGGATCGTGTGATCCTGGTGTAACTCGGACAGTTGTTGTTGCCATCCTGTACCTGTCCCGCAGGTGTGATGTTCAGATGTACCGATCCTGTGCAGGTGTTGTTACATGTGGTTTGCCACTGCGAGGACGATCAGCTGTCCGTCCTGTCTCCCTGTAGCGCTGTCTTAGGCGTCTCACAGTATGGACATTGCAATTTATTGCCATGGCCACATCTGTAGTCCTCATGTCTCCTTGCAGCATGCCTAAGGCACGTTCACGCAGATGAGCAGGGACCCTGGGCATCTTTCTTTTGTTGTTTTTCAGAGTCAGTAGAAAGGCCTCTTTAGTGTCCTAAGTTTTCATAACTGTGACCTTAATTGCCTATTGTCTGTAAGCTGTTAGTATCTTAACGACCGTTCCACAGGTGCATGTTCATTAATTGTTTATGGGTCATTGAACAAGCATGGGAAACAGTGTTTAAACCCTTTACAATGAGGATCTGTGAAGTTATTTTTACGAATTATCTTTGAAAGACAAGGTCCTGAAAAAGGGACATTTATTTTTTTGCTGAGTTACCAATGTTATAAGAAGAGACATTTTCCTTAATTTAATTTCAATAGAATCCTTAGATGACTTTAATCTTAATGTCTCTTTAATGTCACAAGCTCTGAGGAGTCAATGTGACACTTGGTCTTTGTTAAAGATTTGTAGCAAGAGCAGAAGTTCCTGCTGGTTGTGTCTGAGTGTGCTTCCGAAATGGCTCCCAAGTCCTATTGGCCCTGGTCAAAAGTAGTGCACTAATTAGTGAATAGGGTGCCATTTTGGACTGAGACCAGGTCTTTATTGAAAATTTGTAGCAGTGAGCAGCCGTTCCTTGTGGGTAGTGTCTATGTCTCCGTCTGCGTCTCTGTCTGTGTCTCTGTCTGTGTCTGCCCAGTGTGTCTGGGTGATTAATGGAGGAGGCTGTGGTATGAGACTCTGATTTAGATGACGCGCACGTACGGAACAAGTAGCTCACAGCGCACGTAGGCCACATGAAATGCCAGCAGTTAGCTGGCACATCACAACCAGTCTGTCTCCAAATTAAAATCATTTATCTTTCTCACTATCCTTTGCTCTGTTTCTCTCTCTCACCCTTTCTCTGTTGCTCTCACGCGTTGTCCTTCTCTCTTTCTTCCCCCTTTCTCCCCCTTCTCTGTCTCTTTCCTCTGCCTTTAGATTGTGGGCAAAAGATAATAGATTGAGTCCAACAACCCACGTACTAACAAGACTCAGTACTAGTGCTAAAAAAAACTGCATTCTGAATAAGGGCCTTTCTATAAATTAGGGTGCCAGTGGGTCTTTCTATAAATTAGGGTGCCAGTGGGCATTTATTGTAGTGGACAACTGTTTGGAGCAAAGTAATGATTCATAATTTTCCTTTTTTTGTCATGTGAATTCATAAAGATATAAAGGGGAGAACATAGATATACATCCAATATAATTCATATGAAGGGGAGAACATAGATATTCATTCAATATAATTCATATGAAGGGAGAACATAGATATACATCCAATATAATTCATATGAAGGGGAGAACATAGATATTCATTCAATATAATTCATATGAAGGGAGAACATAGATATACATCCAATATAATTCATATGAAGGGGGAACATAGATATTCATCCAATATAATTCATATGAAGGGAGAACATAGATATTCATCCAATATAATTCATATGAAGGGGGAACATAGATATACATCCAATATAATTCATATGAAGGGAGAACATAGATATTCATCCAATATAATTCATATGAAGGGAGAACATAGATATTCATCCAATATAATTCATATGAAGGGAGAACATAGATATTCATCCAATATAATTCATATGAAGGGGGAACATAGATATACATTCAATATAATTCATATGAAGGGAGAACATAGATATTCATCCAATATAATTCATATGAAGGGAGAACATAGATATTCATCCAATATAATTCATATGAAGGGGGAACATAGATATACATCCAATATAATTCATATGAAGGGAGAACATAGATATTCATCCAATATAATTCATATGAAGGGAGAACATAGATATTCATTCAATATAATTCATATGAAGGGGGAACATAGATATACACTCAATATAATTCATATGAAGGGGGAACATAGATATTCAAAACCATGTTTAAACCTTCTCTCATATATGGATTCTTCACAGATTTGGCAAAAATCGTGTGACATAAAACACTTTCACTCTCTTTCCGTAAATGTATGATAATGCTGTCTGTTGTTATATCATATACTAAGCATTTAACAATTGAATTTCGCATTGGCCTGGATCCTGTGAAATTCCTGGATATTGCTGTCAGAGTTTTTTTGGTATGGCGATCTGGGAAGTATACTGTAACCTCGTAACATTTCGCATCGCCCTACAATATGTTACGGTGTGAAAACAGTTTCCATAGGCAAACATATCCCAAAATAATGTATATGATTGCAAAAATCCAATGCTTCAAACAGAAAGAGTAACTTTAATATGATTAATAAAACAAAAAATCGATACTGTCATTATCGGTGTTCTTCAATAATTATGCATAATAGTTGTTTGATGCACGTTTGCTGTCTAGCTGTTAAGTTACGTTGGGGACATTATCGCCCGACGTCAACTGATTCAGGAAATTATTTTCTGACTTGCGATCAAGTAATAAAGAGCTTGTGTGACGATACACGTGACTGAACAGCCAAAGTGCGGGAATTAACGTTGATCAGGAGGATTGACAGAACATTTTGGTTTCTATGTTGTTATGGAGGTCAAGATAATTAGCCTACTTCATGGACAATATTAAATCTAAGGTCTGTGTACCTTTTGAAAGCTTGTTTTCTGAGTTGAAACATAGCAATCGGGAACGTGAAAATGGCTTGTTTGTTCGTTTTTGAATAGAAATTAAAAATTAAAAAAACATTTTAAATTGCTTGGTTTTTTTTCTTCATTTATGCATACAGAACCAAAAACAAATTCATATTTCAACGTTCAAATGTGGGTGGGGTTAAATGTGGAATGCCTGGTCAAGTGCACAGCCAACACTTCCTGTTCTATCAAAGTAGGAGGTCACCTTTCTAACTCCATTCTATGAATCTGTGAGTCTATTATCTATTAATGAATTGATTAATAGCTGCCCATACCAAGACACAGTGCCAAGATAAGGTACGATTTCAAAATGTCTGCATAACACTTAGTGTGTATTGACTTATTAATGAACTGCTGTTACTGTAAACGGTTTGGCTGACTGATATATCCTAACTACCTAGCTATACATCAAAAACAACAGTAAATAGACTAGAGATATGCCCTAGCTATACATCAAAAACAACAGTAAATAGACTAGAGATATGCCCTAGCTATACATCAAAACAACAGTAAATAGACTAGAGATATGCCCTAGCTATACATCAAAAACAACAGTAAATAGACTAGAGATATGCCCTAGCTATACATCAAAACAACAGTAAATAGACTAGAGATATGCCCTAGCTATACATCAAAAACAACAGTAAATAGACTAGAGATATGCCCTAGCTATAGTTAGTCAGTGGTTACACCTCTAAAGCAAGGGTGTGATTTGTAAATATATAGTTTCGCTGTTTCCAGCAGGTCTCCAGCTACCCAGACCGGTCTGATCAGCCATGATTGGGTGTAGTGGGTGTCTCCAGCTACCCAGACCGGTCTGATCAGCCATGATTGGGTGTAGTGGGTGTCTCCAGCTACCCAGACCGGTCTGATCAGCCTGATAGGGTGTAGTGGGTGTCTCCAGCTACCCAGACCGGTCTGATCAGCCTGATAGGGTGTAGTGGGTGTCTCCATCTACCCAGACTGGTCTGATCAGCCTGATAGGGTGTAGTGGGTGTCTCCAGCTACCCAGACCTGTCTGATCAGCCTGATAGGGTGCCGTGGGTGTCTCCAGCTACGCAGACCGGTCTGATCAGCCTGATAGGGTGTCGAAGTTGTGTCCAGGTTACACCTGTGCAAATCTGTGTGTGTGTGTGTATAGCAATGGAATGAAACATCCAACCAATGGCTCAAGTGTGGTGCTGTAGGTCCACCCCACACCCAAAGGTCCTGTCTAGAAACAACCGCTAGCCGCTAGTCACTTTGTGGAGATCTGAGAGAATTGGTCAGGTGTAAAGGAATATCGCCAACATTCCACCAAGCCTATTAGAGGGTGAGGTGGAGCTCTCACCCTGTCACCACCCATCAATCCCTCACCGATCTCCACAAGTGTCTAGACTCTGGACAGTAGGGACTAGGGGTTGTTTCTGGACAGTAGGGACTAGGGGTTGTTTCTGGGCAGTAGGGACTAGGGGTTGTTTCTGGACAGTAGGGTCTAGGGGTTGTTTCTGGGCAGTAGGGACTAGAGGTTGTTTCTGGACAGTAGGGGCTAGGGGTTGTTTCTGGACAGTAGGGACTAGGGGTTGTTTCTGGACAGTAGGGACTAGAGGTTGTTTCTGGAGAGTAGGGGTTGTTTCTGGACAGTAGGGACTAGGGGTTGTTTCTGGACAGTAGGGGCTAGGGGTTGTTTCTGGACAGTAGGGTCTAGGGGTTGTTTCTGGACAGTAGGGACTAGGGGTTGTTTCTGGGCAGTAGGGACTAGGGGTTGTTTCTGGACAGTAGGGACTAGGGGTTGTTTCTGGACAGTAGGGACTAGGGGTTGTTTCTGGACAGTAGGGGCTAGGGGTTGTTTCTGGACAGTAGGGACTAGAGGTTGTTTCTGGACAGTAGGGACTAGAGGTTGTTTCTGGACAGTAGGGACTAGGGGTTGTTTCTGGACAGTAGGGACTAGGGGTTGTTTCTGGACAGTAGGGACTAGGGGTTGTTTCTGGACAGTAGGGGCTAGGGGTTGTTTCTGGACAGTAGGGACTAGGGGTTGTTTCTGGACAGTAGGAGCTAGGGGTTGTTTCTGGACAGTAGGGACTAGGGGTTGTTTCTGGACAGTAGGGGCTAGGGGTTGTTTCTGGACAGTAGGGGCTAGGGGTTGTTTCTGGACAGTAGGGACTAGGGGTTGTTTCTGGACAGTAGGAGCTAGGGGTTGTTTCTGGACAGTAGGGTCTAGGGGTTGTTTCTGGACAGTAGGGACTAGAGGTTGTTTCTGGACAGTAGGGACTAGGGGTTGTTTCTGGACAGTAGGGGCTAGGGGTTGTTTCTAGACAGTAGGGACTAGGGGTTGTTTCTGGACAGTAGGGACTAGAGGTTGTTTCTGGACAGTAGGGACTAGGGGTTGTTTCTGGACAGTAGGGGCTAGGGGTTGTTTCTGGACAGTAGGGACTAGAGGTTGTTTCTGGACAGTAGGGACTAGAGGTTGTTTCTGGACAGTAGGGACTAGGGGTTGTTTCTGGACAGTAGGGGCTAGGGGTTGTTTCTGGACATTAGGGACTAGGGGTTGTTTCTGGACAGTAGGGACTAGAGGTTGTTTCTGGACAGTAGGGACTAGGGGTTGTTTCTGGACAGTAGGGGCTAGGGGTTGTTTCTGGACAGTAGGGACTAGAGGTTGTTTCTGGACAGTAGGGACTAGAGGTTGTTTCTGGACAGTAGGGACTAGGGGTTGTTTCTGGACAGTAGGGACTAGGGGTTGTTTCTGGACAGTAGGGACTAGGGGTTGTTTCTGGGTAGTTGGGCTGGGGGTTGTTTCTGGGTAGTAGGGACTAGGGGTTGTTTCTGGACAGTAGGGACTAGGGGTTGTTTCTGGACAGTAGGGACTAGGGGTTCTTTCTGGGTAGTTGGGGCTGGGGGTTGGTTCTGGGTAGTTAGGTTTAGGGGTTGTTTCTGGGCAGGCCATCGGTATTATGATAGCTCAGTTTGGCTGTCATTTTTTTTTAATACTTTGCCTTCTCTCTCCTCATCTCCTTCTCAATACCCATTGAATGAAAGGTCAGATGTCCCTCCCCTCTCACCTTCTTATCCAATGGGATTTGAGAAGGAGGCGAGGATGTACAGAATGAAGGAAATACAATTGACATTCTTCCTTGTTTCTTTTGTTCCTCACCTCCCTGTCAAAGCACATTGGGGGAGAGGAGGAGTCTAGTTCACACACACACACACACACACACACACACATTATTACTGTCAATGATTTAGCATTTTCTATGAAAAAAATATATTGTATATTATATTGGTTATTTTTAGCAAATGTTCCAGTGGTAATTCAATTCACCTGGAAGCCTATTGTATTAAGTATTGTGCTTGTTGAATCAATATATACATTGTTTTAGTATATTAACCTTGTTGTATTTGCTGACTATACAGTAGTCCATAATGCAACGTGGAACAATTACCTCTCTTTGTCCATCTAGACACAATGGGAAACGTCCTACCCACTACATCAGCTCTTTGTTGCTCCAAACCAAGCCCCTGCTGTTTAGAGGGGAAGGCAGATAGCATAACATGGAAACCCAGATTTGACTACGTCCATAATGGCACCCTATTCCCTATGTAGTGAGCTACTTTTGACCAGGGACTATAGGGATCTGGTCAAAACTATTGTGCCGAATAGGGAATAGCGAATACTCTCTAACGTGCTTTGCACCCTATTCCCTATGTAGTGAGCTACTTTTGACCAGGGCCCATACGGCTATACAGTATGGAATAGTGTGCCATTTGGGATACAAGCCTTAGCCTGTAAATCGGAACCTAATCATGTCCTGCCAGACCGCGGCCCAGAATGCAGCTATCGGTAGAAAACAGGAAGGAAAAAAGCAATTTGTGGAGCAAGAAGAATCACGGCGTTAAAATGAAATTAGAAGTGTGAAAGAACGACTGTTATTTTCTCTAAATGATATCGCAGCCCGGTTATAATAAGGACGAGGTAGTGTGTGGAGTGAAGATTAGGGGTCTGCATCTCAAATAGCACCCTATTCCCTATGTAGCGCACTACATTTGACAGGGCACTGGTCAAAAAGAAGTGTGCTTTAATAAGTTAAAGGGTTCCATTTGCGACACAGAATAGGACTCCTGCCTGACTCTACACTGCCTGAGAACTAAATACTGTTTAGCCTCCCTCTTGGTTCAGGTAATATTTTATATACAGATATAATGATTATTTTTTATCCAGTATTAGATGTTCTGTGTTTGAGAAGCTGTGGATAGCTGCGGTGGTTAACAAATATAGTCTGATGCCTCAAAGAGTCAGAGAGAGGTGAGGAACACAGGACTGGAGAGAGTGAAGGGGTGAGAGAGGGGAGAAACACGGGACTGGAGAGCGTGAAGGGGTGAGGAACACAGGACTGGAGAGAGTGAAGGGGTGAGAGAGGGGAGAAACACGGGACTGGAGAGCGTGAAGGGGTGAGAGAGGGGAGAAACACAGGACTGGAGAGAGTGAAGGGGTGAGGAACACAGGACTGGAGAGAGTGACACACCAGTGACGGTTGGTGCCAATTCAGATGAGGGAGGACGATTGTTTTGTTTCATGAACATGTCCTTGTTTCTATTACAACATATTGAATACAGTTAAATGTAACAGTGATAGTTTTAGGCTTCTAAATGATACTATACCCATCATGAGGTTGCTACAACCTTGCCTATGATTGAAAGTTTACAACGTAGGTGTACAGGTCGAGAGAAAAATGTGAGATGACAGAGTGATACATGGACAGACAGTGACATTCAATAACGCCTTGCACACTCTTGCCTGCATCTAGCTGATATAGGGTGTAATCATTAGTCCAACAGTTGCAAACAAGAGTTTATATTGCACAAATTCAGGTATGTTTATCTCCATTTTGTTCCGTTTGCTTCTGTTTAAGAAACGTTTTTCAAAATGAATCGTCAGAATGAATACACCCCTGATCACACGTAAACACATTTCACAGTGTCATAGCAGCCACGTTGTATTCCTTCTCAACATCTATGCGCTCTCCTCCTTTCACCGCTTCACCTTCTCTTGTGGACTTTAATGCACAACACATCAGCTGTATGTGACCAAGGGAAAAAAGCTTTCCAAGCCAAACCGCTACACACAGCCTACAGGGAGGAGGTCAGAGTCCTGGCAGTGCTGCTGCTCCAGATTCAACTGTTCTGCCTGCGGCTATGGAACCCTGACCTGTTCACCGGACGTGCTACCTGTCCCACACCTGCTGTTTTCAACTCTCTAGAGAAAGCAGGAGCGGTAGAGATACTCCGAATGATCGGCTTTGAAAAGCCAACTGACATTTACTCCTGAGGTGCTGACCTGTTGCACCCTCGACAACCACTGTGATTATTATTATTATTATTACATCTATGAAGATTTGAACATCTTGGCCATGTTCTGTTATAATCTCCACCCGGCACAGCCAGAAGAGGACTGGCCACCCCTCATAGCCTGGTTCCTCTCTAGGTTTCTTCCTAGGTTTTGGCCTTTCTAAGGAGTTTTTCCCCAGCCACCGTGCTTCTACATCTGCATTGCTTGCTGTTTGGGGTTTTAGGCTGGGTTTCTGTACAGCACTTTGTGACATCAGCTGATGTAAGAAGGGCTTTATAATTTTGGGGGATTTGATTTAGTTCCAGGACAACAACCTCTCTCTCAATGTGAGCAAGACAAAGGAATTGATTGTGGACTCAAGGAAAAGGCTGGCCCAAACACGCGCCCATTAACATCGACCGGGCTGTAGTGGAGCGGGTCGAGAGTTTCAAGTTCCTTGGTGTCCATATCACAAACAAACTCTCATGGTCCAAACACACCAAGACAGTCTGGAAGAGGGCACGCCAACACCTTTTCCCCCTCAGGAGACTGAAAAGATTTGGCATTGGTCCTGAGATCCTCAAAAAGTTCTACAGCTGCATCATCGAGAGTATCCTGACTGGTTGCATCACCTCCTAGGATGGTAACTGCTTGGCATCTGGACGTAAGGCACTACAGAGGGTAGTGGGTACGGCCCAGTACATCTCTGGGGCCAAGCTTCCTGCCATCCTGGACCTATATACAGGCGGTGTCAGAGGAAATCCCAGAAAATTGTCATCAAAATTGTCACCACCCCAGTCGTAGACTGCCTTCTCTGCTGCCGCATGGCAAGCAGTACCGGAGCGCCAAGTCTAGGACCAAAAGGCTCCTTAACAGCTTCTACCCCCAAGCCATAAGACTGCTGAACAATTAATTAAATAGCTACCCGGACTATTTACATTGACCCCCCCCTCCCATTTGTTTTGTACACTGCTGCTACACTCTGTTAATTATCTATGCATAGTCACTTCACCCCTAACTACATGTACATATTACCTCGACTAACCTGTACCCCCATACACTGACTCAGTACCGGTACCTCCTGTATATAGCCTCGTTATTGTTATTCTTATTGTGTTACTTTTTTAACTTTTTTTATTTGTACAATATTTTCTTAACTCTTCTTGAACTGCATTGTTGGTTAAGGGTTTATAAGTAAGCCATTTCACGGTTTACACCTGTTGTATTCGGCGAATGTGACAAATAAAGTTGGATTTGATTTTGACATCGTTGTCACCATATTAGCATCATAGTCAGCATCGCTAATAGAACTACAATCATGCAGTAACGTTACAGTGTACAGTCACTGAGCAGTTACACCGGTGGGCCCCGGTGGCAATAAATATAATAAAACCAAAAGCTTTACCTTGACATGGAAGAGTTCCAGTGTTGTGTTGGAAAGTCATAGCCAGCTAGCTAACATAGCATCCCTCTGTTATAGCCAGCTAGCTAACATAGCATCCCTCTGTTATAGCCAGCTAGCTAACATAGCATCCCTCTGTTATAGCCAGCTAGCTAACATAGCATCCCTCTGTTATAGCCAGCTAGCTAACATAGCATCCCTCTGTTATAGCCGGCTAGCTAACATAGCATCCCTCTGTTATAGCCAGCTAGCTAACATAGCATCCCTCTGTTATAGCCGGCTAGCTAACATAACATCCCTCTGTTATAGCCGGCTAGCTAACATAGCATCCCTCTGTTATAGCCAGCTAGCTAACATAGCATCCCTCTGTTATAGCCAGCTAGCTAACATAGCATCCCTCTGTTATAGCCGGCTAGCTAACATAGCATCCCTCTGTTATAGCCGGCTAGCTAACATAGCATCCCTCTGTTATAGCCAGCTAGCTAACATAGCATCCCTCTGTTATAGCCAGCTAGCTAACATAGCATCCCTCTGTTATAGCCAGCTAGCTAACATAGCATCCCTCTGTTATAGCCAGCTAGCTAACATAGTATCCCTCTGTTATAGCCAGCTAGCTAACATAGCATCCCTCTGTTATAGCCAGCTAGCTAACATAGCATCCCTCTGTTTGAGCAGGGTGTTTCAGTAGGCTAAACTAGCTAGCTGCATTTCCTAGCTACAGTTGAAGTCGGAAGTTTACATACACTTAGGTTGGAGTCATTTAAACTCGTTTTTCAACCACTCCACAAATTTCTTGTTAACAAATTATAGTTTTGGCAAGTCGGTTAGGACATCTACTTTGTGCATGACACAAGTAATTTTTCCAACAATTGTTTACAGACAGATTATTTCACTTATCACTGTATCACAATTCCAGTGGGTCAGAAGTTTACATACACTAAGTTGACTGTGCCTTTAAACAGCTTGGAAAATTCCAGAAAATTATGTCATGGCTTTAGAAGCTTCTGATAGGCTAATTGACATCATTTGAGTCAATTGAAAGTTTACCTGTGGATGTATTTCAAGGCCTACCTTAAAACTTGGGGAGGTAGGTAGCCTAGTGTTTAAAACGTTGGACTTGTAACTGAAATGGTTGCATGATCGAATCCCCGAACTGACAAGGTACAAATCTGTTGTTCTGCCACTGCCACTGTTCCTAGTTAAAATAAGGTGATGATCCTAACTGACCTAAAACAGGGAATGTTTTACTAGGATTAAATGTCCGGAATTGTGAAAAACGGAGTTTAAATGTATTTGGCTAAGGTTTATGTAAACTTCTGACTTCAACGGTAAGTAAGTGGACCTGAAATAGAAAAATAATTTCTCTCTCTCTCTATTTTTCTCTTGCTTCTCCTTCATTTAGGAAGAAATTAATTTGTTCAAAACTGTTCAATTATTTTCTCTCTCTCTCTTTGAGTCAACTACTCACCACATTTTATGCACTGCAGTGCTAGCTAGCTGTAGCTTATGCTTTCAGTACTAGATTCATTCTCTGATCCTTTGATTGGGTGAACAACATGTTAGTTCATGGTGCAAGAACTCTGATAGGTTGGAGGACGTCCTCCATAAGTTGTCATAATTACTGTGTAAGTCTATGGAAGGGGGTGTGAACCATGAGCCTCCTAGGTTTTGTATTGAAGTCAATGTACCCAGAGGAGGATGGAGGCTAGCTGTCCTCCTGCTACACCATGTTGCTACCCTACAGAGTACTGTTGAGGCTACTGTAGACGTAATTTACAAAATAGTGTGTTTTAATCAATTATTTGGTGACGTGATTAGATTTAGTATAGTTTTATTTAAAAAGGATAAAAATGTAGAAACTCACTGAGGGTTCTCCCCTTCCTCCTCTGAGGAGCCTCCACTGACACACACGTTTTTATGTGTAGAGTGTGTTTTTATCCAGTATTAGATGTGCTGTATTTGAGAAGCACATGCACACACACACGCACGCACGCACGCACGCACGCACGCACGCACGCACGCACGCACGCACGCACGCACGCACACACACACACACACACACACACACACACACACACACACACACACACACACACACACACACACACACACACACACACACACACACACACACACACTGTAGGAGTTTGGTGTGGGTAGCTAACTACATTTCAATGTGAAAGTGTCAAAACAGTAGACACATGTCAATAAAATCTGTCTGTCTGTCTGTTTCACTGTCTGTATATGTCTCTCTCTCTCTCTAACTCTCTGTTTCACTCTCTCTCTCTCTCTCTCTCTCTCTCTCTCTCTCTCTCTGTCTGTAGCTGTCTAATTGTATCTGTCTCTCTGTTTATCTTTCTGTCTGTCTGTCTCTCTCTCTCTCTGTCTGTCTATTTGTCTGTCTGTCTATTTGTCTGTCTGTCTGTCTCTCTCTCTCTCTGTCTGTCTGTCTGTCTGTCTGTCTGTCTGTCTGTCTGTCTGTCTGTCTGTCTGTCTGTCTGTCTGTCTGTCTGTCCCTCTCTGTCTCTCTGTCTTTCTGTCTGTCTGTCTATTTGTCTGCTTGTCTCTGTCTGTCTGTCTGTCTATTTGCCTGTCTCTCTCTCTCTGTCTGTCTGTCTGTCTGTCTGTCTGTCTGTCTGTCTGTCTGTCTGTCTGTCTGTCTGTCTGTCTGTCTGTCTGTCTGTCTGTCTGTCTATTTGCCTGTCTCTCTCTCTCTCTCTCTCTCTCTCTCTCTCTCTCTCTCTCTCTGTCTGTCTGTCTGTCTTTCTGTCTGTCTGTCTATTTGTCTGCTTGTCTCTGTCTGTCTGTCTATTTGTCTGTCTCTCTGTCTCTCTGTCTGTCTGTTTGACTGTCTGTATCTGTCTATCTGTCTGTCTGCCAGCGGGAGCAGCGCGCATTGTTATTGGTGGATCAGTGGTAGACCATCACCCCTAGTGTGAGCTGTCAATCGCTACAGAGTGTTGCTACGGTAACAGCAGGTGTAATAAGAGAAAAGAGGCATTTATGTCATGCTCTATTGCTTGTGTTTCTATATTAAATGCATACCGTGTTCCAATTCCAAATGTATGTTTGTTTATGCAGCCAGTATAGCTTTGTGTTATTTACTATTTAGTTGTGATGCATAAAACAACAGATGCATTTACAGCATTTAGTCAAATGTTTTGAGGTCTGTTTAGGGAAATAGATTATTTTACACAAATGCAGGTGCATGCATACACGCACATCAACAGATACGTGCGCACACACACACACGCAAACAGACACACACGCACACACATACACACACACAAACAGACACACACAAACACACACACACACACACACACGCACATGCACACACACAAACAGACACACACGCACACACACACACACACACAAACCGACACACACACACATGCACACGCACACAAACAGACACACACAAACAGACACACACACAGACACACACACACAGTTTACTTCCATTCACCTTACTCAGGTAATAGATACATTCCTGCTCTCACTGCTTTTCTGTTGGTTTTTGGGCCCTTTGCATCCAGCTTAGAGAATCAATCAATCAATCAATCAAATGTATTTATAAAGCCCTTCTTACATCAGCTGATGTCACAAAGTGCTGTACAGAAACCCAGCCTAAAACCCCAAACAGCAAGCAATGCAGGTGTAGAAGCACGGTGGCTAGGAAAAACTCCCTAGAAAGGCCAAAACCTAGGAAGAAACCTAGAGAGGAACCAGGCTCTGAGGGGTGGCCAGTCCTCTTCTGGCTGTGCCGGGTGGAGATTATAACAGAACATGGCCAAGATGTTCAAATGTTCATAGATGCCCGGCAGGGTCAAATAATAATAATCACAGTGGTTGTCGAGGGTGAAACAGGTCAGCACCTCAGGAGTAAATTAATGCATCATCCCAAATGGCACTCTATTCCCTATATAGTGCACTACTTTTAACCAGGGCCTATAGCCAAATTGCACCCTATTCCCTATCTAGTGCACTACTTTTTACCAGGACCCATAGGGTGCCATTTGAGGACTGAGTCAGCTTTGGTTTACACAGTAAAGGGATTCTTTGCTCCTCTGGCCTCAGGTTAAAATACATTACACCTCCTTCTGTTATCTTCAGTCTTCATATTCAACTCTCTCTGTCTCTCAGGAAAGCTCAATCGAGGTCAGATAAAGTATTTTTTTGATCCCAGGTCTGCCTGGCTGTGTGCTCCCTGCTCTCTGAGATGCTGGCAGCACTATAATACCAGGACACAAACTGACAGCTGGGTTGATGCTGCAGGCTAGTTGGGGAGGGAGTGGAGAGAGGGTAGAGGGGGAGAGAGGGGAGAGAGGGTAGAGGGGGAGAGAGATCTGATGGGGAGAGAGGGGAGAGAGGATAAGGGGGTAGAGGGGGAGAGAGGGTAGAGGGGGAGAGAGATCTGATGGGGAGAGAGGGGAGAGAGGATAAGGGGGTAGAGGGGGAGAGAGAGGAGAGAGGGAGAGAGATCTGACAGAGAGAAAGGGTAAAGGGGGAGAGAGTGGAGAAGGAGAGAGAGGGGAGAGACGGAGAGAGGGGAGAGGGAGAGAGATGTAACGGGGAGAGGGGGAGATGTTGGGAGAGATGTGACAGGAAGAGAGAGGGGGAGAGAGGGGAGAGGGAGAGAGATGTGATGGAGAGAGAGGGTAGAGGGGAAGAGAGGGGAGATGGGAGAGAGGGAGAGAGAGGGGAGAGGGAGAGAGATGTGACAGGGAGAGAGGGGAGATGGAGGGAGAGGGGAGAGAGGGAGAGAGGGGAGAGGGAGAGAGAGGGGAGAGGGAGAGAGATGTGACGGGGAGAGAGGATAGAGGGGGAGAGAGGATAGAGGGGGAGAGAGGGGAGAGAGGGAGAGAGGGGAGAGGGAGAGATGTTTGGAGGGATGTGACTGGGAGAGAGAGTAGAAGGGTAGAGAAGGAGAGAGGAGAGAGGGAGAGAGGGAAGAGGTAAAGAGAGGGGGGGAGAGAGAGAGATGTGATGGGAGAGAGGGTAGAGGCTGGGAGAGAGTGGAGAGGGGGAGAGGCTGGGAGAGATGTGACGAGGAGAGAGAGAGAGAGAGAGAGAGAGAGAGAGAGAGAGAGAGAGAGAGAGAGAGAGAGAGAGAGAGAGAGAGAGAGAGAGAGAGAGAGAGAGAGAGAGAGAGAGAGAGAGAGAGAGAGAGAGAGAGAGAGAGAGAGAGAGAGAGGGGGGGAGAGGGGGAAAGAGTGGCGACAGGGAGAGAGGGGAGAGGGGGAGAGTAGAGAGATGTGACGGGAGAGAGGGGAGAGGGGGAAAGAGTAACGACAGGGAGAGAGGGGAGAGGGGGAGAGTAGAGAGATGTGACGGGAGAGAGGGGAGAGGGGGAAAGAGTGGCGACAGGGAGAGAGGGGAGAGTAGAGAGATGTGACGGGAGAGAGGGGAGAGGGGGAGAGTAGAGAGATGTGACGGGAGAGAGGGGCGAGGGGGAGAGTAGAGAGATGTGACGGGAGAGAGGGGAGAGGGGGAAAGAGTGGCGACAGGGAGAGAGGGGAGAGGGGGAGAGTAGAGAGATGTGACGGGAGAGAGGGGAGAGGGGGAAAGAGTGGCGACAGGGAGAGAGGGGAGAGGGGGAGAGTAGAGAGAGGTGACGGGAGAGAGGGGAGAGGGGGAGAGTAGAGAGATGTGACGGGAGAGAGGGGAGAGGGGGAAAGAGTGGCGACAGGGAGAGAGGGGAGAGGGGGAGAGTAGAGAGATGTGACGGGAGAGAGGGGAGAGGGGGAGAGAGGGGGAGAGTAGAGAGAGGTGACGTGAAAGAGGGGAGAGGGGGAGAGAGGGGAGAGTAGAGAGATGTGACGGGAGAGAGGGGAGAGGGGGAGAGTAGAGAGAGGTGACGTGAAAGAGGGGAGAGGGGGAAAGAGTGGAGGTTTTCTCATCTCCTATCAGATCCCTCTATTCTACACGAGAGAGAGAGAGAGCAGAGCCTTTGACTCATGTTGTCTGATGCTTCCTCAGTAGGTTGCCTGATGAGTTAGAAATCAAAGTAGCTTTTCACTGTATTGCAACTCTCCATGGATATTAATGCCATAGCTAAAATGACGTGCAGTGAGTTGGTGGCTGGGTAGACACTGGCTAGTATCCAACCGAGGTTTACTCACAAATAAATCTTGATGAAGCTCCAGTTCACCATATACCAGACAGCACCAGTTCACCATGTAACAGACAGCACCAGTTCAATATATACCAGACAGCACCAGTTCACCATGTAACAGACAGCACCAGTTCACCATGTAACAGACAGCACCAGTTCACCATACAACAGACAGCACCAGTTCACCATATACCAGACAGCACCAGTTCACCATGTAACAGACAGCACCAGTTCACCATATACCAGACAGCACCAGTTAACCATATACCAGACAGCACCAGTTCACCATATACCCGACAGCACCAGTTCACCATGTAACAGACAGCACCAGTTCACCATGTAACAGACAGCACCAGTTCACCATGTAACAGACAGCACCAGTTCACTATATACCAGACAGCACCAGTTCACCATGTAACAGACAGCACCAGTTCACAATGTAACAGACAGCACCAGTTCACCATATACCAGACAGCACCAGTTCACCATATAACAGAGAGCACCAGCTCACCATGTAACAGACAGCACCAGGTCACCATGTAACAGACAGCACCAGTCACCATGTAACAGACAGCACCAGTTCACCATGTAACAGACAGCACCAGTTCACCATGTAACAGACAGCACCAGACAGCACCAGTTCACCATACAACAGACAGCACCAGTTCACCATGTAACAGACAGCACCAGTTCACCATATAACAGACAGCACCAGTTCACCATATAACAGACAGCACCAGTTCACCATGTAACAGACAGCACCAGTTCACCATATACCAGACAGCACCAGTTCACCATATACCAGACAGCACCAGTTCACCATGTAACAGACAGCACCAGTTCACCATGTAACAGACAGCACCAGTTCACCATATACCAGACAGCACCAGTTCACCATATACCAGACAGCACCAGTTCACCATGTAACAGGCAGCACCAGTTCACCATGTAACAGACAGCACCAGTTCACCATACAACAGACAGCACCAGTTTACCATATAACAGACAGCACCAGTTCACCATATACCAGACAGCACCAGTTCACCATATAACAGACAGCACCAGTTCACCATGTAACAGACAGCACCAGTTCACCATGTAACAGACAGTACCAGTTCACCATATAACAGACAGCACCAGTTCACCATGTAACAGACAGCACCAGTTCGCCATATAACAGACAGCACCAGTTCACCATGTAACAGACAGCACCAGTTCGCCATATAACAGACAGCACCAGTTCACCATATACCAGACAGCACCAGTTCACCATATACCAGACAGCACCAGTTCACCATGTTCCAGACAGCACCAGTTCACCATGTAACAGACAGCACCAGTTCACCATATACCAGACAGCACCAGTTTACCATGTAACAGACAGCACCAGTTCACCATGTAACAGACAGCACCAGTTCACCATGTAACAAACAGCACCAGTTCACCATGTCACAGACAGCACCAGTTCACCATGTAACAGACAGCACCAGTTCACCATGTAACAGACAGCACCAGTTCACTATATACCAGACAGCACCAGTTCACCATGTAACAGGCAGCACCAGTTCACCATGTAACAGACAGCACCAGTTCACCATGTAACAGGCAGCACCAGTTCACCATGTAACAGACAGCACCAGTTACATTTACATTTACATTTAAGTCATTTAGCAGACGCTCTTATCCAGAGCGACTTACAAATTGGTGCATTCACCTTATGATATCCAGTGGAACAACCACTTTACAATAGTGCATCTAACTCTTTTAAGGGGGGGGGGGGGGTTAGAAGGATTACTTTATCCTATCCTAGGTATTCCTTAAAGAGGTGGGGTTTCAGGTGTCTCCGGAAGGTGGTGATTGACTCCGCTGACCTGGCGTCGTGAGGGAGTTTGTTCCACCATTGGGGTGCCAGAGCAGCGAACAGTTTTGACTGGGCTGAGCGGGAACTGTACTTCCTCAGAGGTAGGGAGGCGAGCAGGCCAGAGGTGGATGAACGCAGTGCCCTTGTTTGGGTGTAGGGCCTGATCAGAGCCTGAAGGTACGGAGGTGCCGTTCCCCTCACAGCTCCGTAGGCAAGCACCATGGTCTTGTAGCGGATGCGAGCTTCAACTGGAAGCCAGTGGAGAGAGCGGAGGAGCGGGGTGACGTGAGAGAACTTGGGAAGGTTGAACACCAGACGGGCTGCGGCGTTCTGGATGAGTTGTAGGGGTTTAATGGCACAGGCAGGGAGCCCAGCCAACAGCGAGTTGCAGTAATCCAGACGGGAGATGACAAGTGCCTGGATGAGGACCTGCGCCGCTTCCTGTGTGAGGCAGGGTCGTACTCTGCGAATGTTGTAGAGCATGAACCTACAGGAACGGGTCAGTTCACCATATAACAGACAGCACCAGTTCACCATGTAACAGACAGCACCAGTTCACCATGTAACAGACAGCACCAGTCACCATGTAACAGACAGCACCAGACAGCACCAGTCACCATGTAACAGACAGCACCAGACAGCACCAGTTCACCATATACCAGACAACACCAGTTCACCATGTAACAGACAGCACCAGTCACCATGTAACAGACAGCACCAGTTCACCATGTAACAGACAGCACCAGTTCACCATGTAACAGACAGCACCAGACAGCACCAGTTCACTATACAACAGACAGCACCAGTTCACCATGTAACAGACAGCACCAGTTCACCATATAACAGACAGCACCAGACAGCACCAGTTCACCATATACCAGACAACACCAGTTCACCATGTAACAGACAGCACCAGTCACCATGTAACAGACAGCACCAGTTCACCATGTAACAGACAGCACCAGTTCACCATACAACAGACAGCACCAGTTCACCATATACCAGACAGCACCAGTTCACCATGTAACAGACAGCACCAGTTCACCATATACCAGACAGCACCAGTTAACCATATACCAGACAGCACCAGTTCACCATATACCCGACAGCACCAGTTCACCATGTAACAGACAGCACCAGTTCACCATGTAACAGACAGCACCAGTTCACCATGTAACAGACAGCACCAGTTCACTATATACCAGACAGCACCAGTTCACCATGTAACAGACAGCACCAGTTCACAATGTAACAGACAGCACCAGTTCACCATATACCAGACAGCACCAGTTCACCATATAACAGAGAGCACCAGCTCACCATGTAACAGACAGCACCAGGTCACCATGTAACAGACAGCACCAGTCACCATGTAACAGACAGCACCAGTTCACCATGTAACAGACAGCACCAGTTCACCATGTAACAGACAGCACCAGACAGCACCAGTTCACCATACAACAGACAGCACCAGTTCACCATGTAACAGACAGCACCAGTTCACCATATAACAGACAGCACCAGTTCACCATATAACAGACAGCACCAGTTCACCATGTAACAGACAGCACCAGTTCACCATATACCAGACAGCACCAGTTCACCATATACCAGACAGCACCAGTTCACCATGTAACAGACAGCACCAGTTCACCATGTAACAGACAGCACCAGTTCACCATATACCAGACAGCACCAGTTCACCATATACCAGACAGCACCAGTTCACCATGTAACAGGCAGCACCAGTTCACCATGTAACAGACAGCACCAGTTCACCATACAACAGACAGCACCAGTTTACCATATAACAGACAGCACCAGTTCACCATATACCAGACAGCACCAGTTCACCATATAACAGACAGCACCAGTTCACCATGTAACAGACAGCACCAGTTCACCATGTAACAGACAGTACCAGTTCACCATATAACAGACAGCACCAGTTCACCATGTAACAGACAGCACCAGTTCGCCATATAACAGACAGCACCAGTTCACCATGTAACAGACAGCACCAGTTCGCCATATAACAGACAGCACCAGTTCACCATATACCAGACAGCACCAGTTCACCATATACCAGACAGCACCAGTTCACCATGTTCCAGACAGCACCAGTTCACCATGTAACAGACAGCACCAGTTCACCATATACCAGACAGCACCAGTTTACCATGTAACAGACAGCACCAGTTCACCATGTAACAGACAGCACCAGTTCACCATGTAACAAACAGCACCAGTTCACCATGTCACAGACAGCACCAGTTCACCATGTAACAGACAGCACCAGTTCACCATGTAACAGACAGCACCAGTTCACTATATACCAGACAGCACCAGTTCACCATGTAACAGGCAGCACCAGTTCACCATGTAACAGACAGCACCAGTTCACCATGTAACAGGCAGCACCAGTTCACCATGTAACAGACAGCACCAGTTACATTTACATTTACATTTAAGTCATTTAGCAGACGCTCTTATCCAGAGCGACTTACAAATTGGTGCATTCACCTTATGATATCCAGTGGAACAACCACTTTACAATAGTGCATCTAACTCTTTTAAGGGGGGGGGGGGGGGTTAGAAGGATTACTTTATCCTATCCTAGGTATTCCTTAAAGAGGTGGGGTTTCAGGTGTCTCCGGAAGGTGGTGATTGACTCCGCTGACCTGGCGTCGTGAGGGAGTTTGTTCCACCATTGGGGTGCCAGAGCAGCGAACAGTTTTGACTGGGCTGAGCGGGAACTGTACTTCCTCAGAGGTAGGGAGGCGAGCAGGCCAGAGGTGGATGAACGCAGTGCCCTTGTTTGGGTGTAGGGCCTGATCAGAGCCTGAAGGTACGGAGGTGCCGTTCCCCTCACAGCTCCGTAGGCAAGCACCATGGTCTTGTAGCGGATGCGAGCTTCAACTGGAAGCCAGTGGAGAGAGCGGAGGAGCGGGGTGACGTGAGAGAACTTGGGAAGGTTGAACACCAGACGGGCTGCGGCGTTCTGGATGAGTTGTAGGGGTTTAATGGCACAGGCAGGGAGCCCAGCCAACAGCGAGTTGCAGTAATCCAGACGGGAGATGACAAGTGCCTGGATGAGGACCTGCGCCGCTTCCTGTGTGAGGCAGGGTCGTACTCTGCGAATGTTGTAGAGCATGAACCTACAGGAACGGGTCAGTTCACCATATAACAGACAGCACCAGTTCACCATGTAACAGACAGCACCAGTTCACCATGTAACAGACAGCACCAGTCACCATGTAACAGACAGCACCAGACAGCACCAGTCACCATGTAACAGACAGCACCAGACAGCACCAGTTCACCATATACCAGACAACACCAGTTCACCATGTAACAGACAGCACCAGTCACCATGTAACAGACAGCACCAGTTCACCATGTAACAGACAGCACCAGTTCACCATGTAACAGACAGCACCAGACAGCACCAGGTCACTATACAACAGACAGCACCAGTTCACCATGTAACAGACAGCACCAGTTCACCATATAACAGACAGCACCAGTTCACCATATAACAGACAGCACCAGTTCACCATATAACAGACAGCACCAGTTCACCATGTAACAGACAGCACCAGTTCACCATATACCAGACAGCACCAGTTCACCATATACCAGACAGCACCAGTTCACCATGTAACAGACAGCACCAGTTCACCATGTAACAGACAGCACCAGTTCACCATGTAACAGACAGCACCAGTTCACCATATAACAGACAGCACCAGTTCACCATGTAACAGACAGCACCAGTTCGCCATATGACAGACAGCACCAGTTAACCATATACCAGACAGCACCAGTTCACCATGTAACAGACAGCACCAGTTCACCATATACCAGACAGCACCAGTTCACCATGTAACAGACAGCACCAGTTCACCATGTAACAGACAGCACCAGTTCACCATGTAACAAACAGCACCAGTTCACCATGTCACAGACAGCACCAGTTCACCATGTAACAGACAGCACCAGTTCACCATGTAACAGACAGCACCAGTTCACTATATACCAGACAGCACCAGTTCACCATGTAACAGGCAGCACCAGTTCACCATGTAACAGACAGCACCAGTTCACCATGTAACAGACAGCACCAGTTCACCATGTAACAGACAGCACCAGTTCACCATGTAACAGACAGCACCAGTCACCATGTAACAGACAGCACCAGACAGCACCAGTTCACCATACAACAGACAGCACCAGTTCACCATGTAACAGACAGCACCAGTTCACCATATAACAGACAGCACCAGTTCACCATACAACAGACAGCACCAGTTCACCATGTAACAGACAGCACCAGTTCACCATGGAACAGACAGCACCAGTTCACCATGTAACAGACAGCACCAGTTCACCATGTCACAGACAGCACCAGTTCACCATGTCACAGACAGCACCAGTTCACCATGTCACAGACAGCACCAGTTCACCATGTCACAGACAGCACCAGTTCACCATATAACAGACAGCACCAGTTCACCATGTAACAGACATCACCAGTTCACCATGTAACAGACAGCACCAGTTCACCATATAACAGACAGCACCAGTTCACCATGTCACAGACAGCACCAGTTCACCATATACCAGACAGCACCAGTTCACCATATACCAGACAGCACCAGTTCACCATATACCAGACAGCACCAGTTCACCATGTAACAGGCAGCACCAGTTCACCATGTAACAGACAGCACCAGTTCACCATACAACAGACAGCACCAATTTACCATTTAACAGACAGCACCAGTTCACCATATACCAGACAGCACCAGTTCACCATATAACAGACAGCACCAGTTCACCATGTAACAGACAGCACCAGTTCACCATGTAACAGACAGCACCAGTTCACCATGTAACAGACAGCACCAGTTCACCATGTAACAGACAGCACCAGTTCACCATGTAACAGACAGCACCAGTTCACCATGTAACAGACAGCACCAGTTCACCATGTAACAGACAGCACCAGTTCACCATATACCAGACAGCACCAGTTCACCATTTAACAGACAGCACCAGTTCACCATGTAACAGACAGCACCAGTTCACCATGTAACAGACAGCACCAGTTCACCATATACCAGACAGCACCAGTTCACCATATACCAGACAGCACCAGTTCACCATATACCAGACAGCACCAGTTCACCATATAACAGACAGCACCAGTTCACCATGTAACAGACAGCACCAGTTCACCATGTAACAGACAGCACCAGTTCACCATGTAACAGACAGCACCAGTTCACCATGTAACAGACAGCACCAGTTCACCATGTAACAGACAGCACCAGTTCACCATATACCAGACAGCACCAGTTCACCATGTCACAGACAGCACCAGTTCACCATGTAACAGACAGCACCAGTTCACCATGTAACAGACAGCACCAGTTCACCATATACCAGACAGCACCAGTTCACCATTTAACAGACAGCACCAGTTCACCATATACCAGACAGCACCAGTTCACCATGTAACAGACAGCACCAGTTCACCATATAACAGACAGCACCAGTTCACCATGTAACAGACAGCACCAGTTCACCATATAACAGACAGCACCAGTTCACCATGTAACAGACAGCACCAGTTCGCCATATAACAGACAGCACCAGTTCACCATGTAACAGACAGCACCAGTTCACCATGTAACAGACAGCACCAGTTCACCATGTAACAGACAGCACCAGTTCACCATATAACAGACAGCACCAGTTCACCATGTAACAGGCAGCACCAGTTCACCATATACCAGACAGCACCAGTTCACCATATACCAGACAGCACCAGTTCACCATGTAACAGACAGCACCAGTTCACCATATAACAGACAGCACCAGTTCACCATGTAACAGGCAGCACCAGTTCACCATATACCAGACAGCACCAGTTCACCATATACCAGACAGCACCAGTTCACCATGTAACAGACAGCACCAGTTCACCATATAACAGACAGCACCAGTTCGCCATATAACAGACAGCACCAGTTCACCATGTAACAGACAGCACCAGTTCGCCATATAACAGACAGCACCAGTTCACCATGTAACAGACAGCACCAGTTCACCATGTAACAGACAGCACCAGTTCACCATGTAACAGACAGCACCAGTTCACCATATAACAGACAGCACCAGTTCACCATGTAACAGGCAGCACCAGTTCACCATATACCAGACAGCACCAGTTCACCATATACCAGACAGCACCAGTTCACCATGTAACAGACAGCACCAGTTCACCATATAACAGACAGCACCAGTTCACCATGTAACAGGCAGCACCAGTTCACCATATACCAGACAGCACCAGTTCACCATATACCAGACAGCACCAGTTCACCATGTAACAGACAGCACCAGTTCACCATATAACAGACAGCACCAGTTCGCCATATAACAGACAGCACCAGTTCACCATGTAACAGACAGCACCAGTTCGCCATATAACAGACAGCTCCAGTTCACCATGTAACAGACAGCACCAGTTCACCATGTAACAGACAGCACCAGTTCACCATGTAACAGACAGCACCAGTTCGCCATATAACAGACAGCACCAGTTCGCCATATAACAGACAGCACCAGTTCACCATGTAACAGACAGCACCAGTTCGCCATATAACAGACAGCTCCAGTTCACCATGTAACAGACAGCACCAGTTCGCCATATAACAGACAGCACCAGTTCACCATGTAACAGACAGCACCAGTTCGCCATATAACAGACAGCTCCAGTTCACCATGTAACAGACAGCACCAGTTCACCATGTAACAGACAGCACCAGTTCACCATATAACAGACAGCACCAGTTCGCCATATAACAGACAGCACCAGTTCACCATGTAACAGACAGCACCAGTTCGCCATATAACAGACAGCTCCAGTTCACCATGTAACAGACAGCACCAGTTCACCATATAACAGACAGCACCAGTTCACCATGTAACAGACAGCACCAGTTCACCATATAACAGACAGCACCAGTTCACCATATACCAGACAGCACCAGTTCACCATGTAACAGGCAGCACCAGTTCACCATGTAACAGACAGCACCAGTTCACCATACAACAGACAGCACCAGTTTACCATTTAACAGACAGCACCAGTTCACCATATACCAGACAGCACCAGTTCACCATATAACAGACAGCACCAGTTCACCATGTAACAGACAGCACCAGTTCACCATGTAACAGACAGCACCAGTTCACCATGTAACAGACAGCACCAGTTCACCATGTAACAGACAGCACCAGTTCACCATGTAACAGACAGCACCAGTTCACCATGTAACAGACAGCACCAGTTCACCATGTAACAGACAGCACCAGTTCACCATATACCAGACAGCACCAGTTCACCATTTAACAGACAGCACCAGTTCACCATGTAACAGACAGCACCAGTTCACCATGTAACAGACAGCACCAGTTCACCATATACCAGACAGCACCAGTTCACCATTTAACAGACAGCACCAGTTCACCATATACCAGACAGCACCAGTTCACCATATACCAGACAGCACCAGTTCACCATATAACAGACAGCACCAGTTCACCATGTAACAGACAGCACCAGTTCACCATGTAACAGACAGCACCAGTTCACCATGTAACAGACAGCACCAGTTCACCATGTAACAGACAGCACCAGTTCACCATGTAACAGACAGCACCAGTTCACCATATACCAGACAGCACCAGTTCACCATGTCACAGACAGCACCAGTTCACCATATACCAGACAGCACCAGTTCACCATGTCACAGACAGCACCAGTTCACCATGTAACAGACAGCACCAGTTCACCATGTAACAGACAGCACCAGTTCACCATATACCAGACAGCACCAGTTCACCATTTAACAGACAGCACCAGTTCACCATATACCAGACAGCACCAGTTCACCATGTAACAGACAGCACCAGTTCACCATATAACAGACAGCACCAGTTCACCATGTAACAGACAGCACCAGTTCACCATATAACAGACAGCACCAGTTCACCATGTAACAGACAGCACCAGTTCGCCATATAACAGACAGCACCAGTTCACCATGTAACAGACAGCACCAGTTCACCATGTAACAGACAGCACCAGTTCACCATGTAACAGACAGCACCAGTTCACCATATAACAGACAGCACCAGTTCACCATGTAACAGGCAGCACCAGTTCACCATATACCAGACAGCACCAGTTCACCATATACCAGACAGCACCAGTTCACCATGTAACAGACAGCACCAGTTCACCATATAACAGACAGCACCAGTTCACCATGTAACAGGCAGCACCAGTTCACCATATACCAGACAGCACCAGTTCACCATATACCAGACAGCACCAGTTCACCATGTAACAGACAGCACCAGTTCACCATATAACAGACAGCACCAGTTCGCCATATAACAGACAGCACCAGTTCACCATGTAACAGACAGCACCAGTTCGCCATATAACAGACAGCACCAGTTCACCATGTAACAGACAGCACCAGTTCACCATGTAACAGACAGCACCAGTTCACCATGTAACAGACAGCACCAGTTCACCATATAACAGACAGCACCAGTTAACCATGTAACAGGCAGCACCAGTTCACCATATACCAGACAGCACCAGTTCACCATATACCAGACAGCACCAGTTCACCATGTAACAGACAGCACCAGTTCACCATATAACAGACAGCACCAGTTCACCATGTAACAGGCAGCACCAGTTCACCATATACCAGACAGCACCAGTTCACCATATACCAGACAGCACCAGTTCACCATGTAACAGACAGCACCAGTTCACCATATAACAGACAGCACCAGTTCGCCATATAACAGACAGCACCAGTTCACCATGTAACAGACAGCACCAGTTCGCCATATAACAGACAGCTCCAGTTCACCATGTAACAGACAGCACCAGTTCACCATGTAACAGACAGCACCAGTTCACCATGTAACAGACAGCACCAGTTCGCCATATAACAGACAGCACCAGTTCGCCATATAACAGACAGCACCAGTTCACCATGTAACAGACAGCACCAGTTCGCCATATAACAGACAGCTCCAGTTCACCATGTAACAGACAGCACCAGTTCACCATGTAACAGACAGCACCAGTTCACCATATAACAGACAGCACCAGTTCGCCATATAACAGACAGCACCAGTTCACCATGTAACAGACAGCACCAGTTCGCCATATAACAGACAGCTCCAGTTCACCATGTAACAGACAGCACCAGTTCACCATATAACAGACAGCACCAGTTCACCATGTAACAGACAGCACCAGTTCACCATATAACAGACAGCACCAGTTCACCATGTAACAGACAGCACCAGTTCACCATATAACAGACAGCTCCAGTTCACCATATAACAGACAGCACCAGTTCACCATGTAACAGACAGCACCAGTTCACCATATAACAGACAGCTCCAGTTCACCATATAACAGACAGCACCAGTTCACCATATAACAGACAGCACCAGTTCACCATATAACAGACAGCACCAGTTCACCATGTAACAGACAGCACCAGTTCACCATGTAACAGACAGCACCAGTTCACCATATAACAGACAGCACCAACAGCCAGAGTTACTTCGGCTAATTACCAAAATTAAGAAACAATTTTCACCACTTTTTAGCACCGATGTAGCCGTGATGCAGAGGTGTTAGTCTCCAAAGACGGAATATTTCACATCATCCAACAAATTCACACAGCTCAACTCTAATGACTGTGGCTATCCGTGGCTATCCGTGGCTATCCGTGGCTATCCGTGGCCATCCGCGGCTATCCGTGGCTATCCGTGGCCATCCGTGGCTATCCGTGGCTATCCGTGGCCATCCGTGGCTATCCGTGGCTATCCGTGGCCATCCGTGGCTATCCATGGCTATCTGTGGCCATACTTGGCTATCCGTGGCCATCTGTGGCCTTCCGTGGCTATCCGTTGCCATCCGTGGCTATCTGTGGCTATCTGTGGCCATCCGTAGTTATTCGTGGCTATCCGTGGCCATCCGTAGTTATTCGTGGCTATCCGTGGCCATCCGTGGCTATCCGTGGCCATCCGTGTCTATCCGTGGCTGTCTGTGGCCATCCACAACCGATAGGTGGCCCTAAAGACCAATATATCAACAATTTGAAGTAGCACACTGTATCACACTCTATCACACTCTGTCACACTCTGTCACACTCTGTCACGCCCAGTCACGCCCAGTCACACTCAGTCACACTCTATCACGCCCAGTCACGCCCAGTCACACTCAGTCACACTCTATCACACTCTATTACACTCTGTCACACTCTGTCACACTCTATCACACTCAGTCACACCCAGTCACGCCCAGTCACGCCCAGTCACACTCCATCACACTCTGTCACACTCAGTCACGCTCAGTCACGCCCAGTCACGCCCAGTCACACCCAGTCACACCCAGTCACACTCAGTCACGCCCAGTCACACCCAGTCACGCCTAGTCACGCCCAGTCACGCTCAGTCACGCCCAGTCACGCTCAGTCACACTCAGTCACGCCCAGTCACGCCCAGTCACGCCCAGTCACAACCAGTCACACTCAGTCACACCCAGTCACACTCAGTCACGCTCAGTCACGCCCAGTCACACCCAGTCACACTCTATCACACTCTAGCACACTCAGTCACGCCCAGTCACGCCCAGTCACACCCAGTCACACTCAGTCACGCCCAGTCACGCCCAGTCACGCCCAGTCACACTCAGTCACACTCAGTCACGCCCAGTCACGCTCAGTCACGCCCAGTTACGCCCATTCACGCCCAGTCACACCCAGTCACACCCAGTCACGCCCAGTCACACCCAGTCACGCCCAGTCACGCTCAGTCACGCCCAGTCACGCCCAGTCACGCTCAGTCACGCCCAGTCACACTCAGTCACGCCCAGTCACGCCCAGTCACGCCCAGTCACAACCAGTCACACTCAGTCACACCCAGTCACGCTCAGTCACGCTCAGTCACGCTCAGTCACGCCCAGTTACGCCCATTCACGCCCAGTCACACCCAGTCACACACAGTCACGCCCAGTCACACCCAGTCACGCCCAGTCACGCTCAGTCACGCCCAGTCATGCCCAGTCACGCTCAGTCACGCCCAGTCACGCTCAGTCACGCCCAGTCACACTCAGTCACGCCCAGTCACGCCCAGTCACGCCCAGTCACAACCAGTCACACTCAGTCACACTCAGTCACACTCAGTCACGCTCAGTCACGCCCAGTCACACTCTATCACACTCTATCACACTCTATCACACTCGGTCACGCTCAGTCACGCCCAGTCACGCTCAGTCACACTCAGTCACACTCAGTCACACCCAGTCACACTCAGTCACGCCCATTCACACCCAGTCACGCCCAGTCACGCTCAGTCACGCCCAGTCATGCCCAGTCACGCTCAGTCACGCCCAGTCACGCCCAGTCACACCCAGTCACACTCAGTCACACCCAGTCACACCCAGTCACACTCAGTCACACCCAGTCACGCCCAGTCACACTCTATCACACTCTATCACACTCTATCACACTCGGTCACGCTCAGTCACGCCCAGTCACGCTCAGTCACACTCAGTCACACTCAGTCACACCCAGTCACACTCAGTCACGCCCATTCACACCCAGTCACGCCCAGTCACGCTCAGTCACGCCCAGTCATGCCCAGTCACGCTCAGTCACGCCCAATCACGCCCAGTCACACCCAGTCACACTCAGTCACACCCAGTCACACCCAGTCACACTCTATCACACTCTAGCACACTCAGTCACGCCCAGTCACGCCCAGTCACACCCAGTCACACTCAGTCACGCCCAGTCACGCCCAGTCACGCCCAGTCACACTCAGTCACGCCCAGTCACACTCTATCACACTCTATAACACTCAGTCACACTCAGTCACGCCCAGTCACGCCCAGTCACACTCAGCCACACCCAGTCACACTCAGTCACACTCAGTCACGCCCAGTTACGCCCATTCACGCCCATTCATGCTCAGTCATGCCCAGTCACGCCCAGTCACGCTCAGTCACGCCCAGTCACGCTCAGTCACGCTCAGTCACGCCCAGTCACGCGCAGTCACGCCCAGTCAAACCCAGTCACGCCCAGTCACGCGCAGTCACGCCCAGTCACGCCCAGTCACACTCAGTCACACCCAGTCACACTCAGTCACACTCAGTTTTATTAAACAAACAAGCTAACCTAGCACATTATCTTGTTAAACTATTGAATGAATAGCTAGCGGGCTAGATGTTAATGCCAAATAACAGACACATAATGGGACTTGAATGCAATTTCAACAAAGGGGAAAGTAGGCAATGGATTACCCGGCGCCTCTCTTCAAGTTTTAATCAGTTTTAGTCCATTCTGAGCATTAAAAACTACCAGAATCATTGAAAATAAATATTAGATAACAAAAAAATATTTGAAAATGTATAAATTATTTTTAATTTGGCTTTTCATAACAGACTATTTTGATGGATTATTGTGTACCCTGAGTGCACATGGCTGTACAACCTTCAGCCTTTTGGAGCAATGGCTGTATTAAAGGGGTTTAAGGCCCATATTGGAATACATTCAATAGTAGTGGAGATTTGTTTGCTGTAAGACTGTCAAGGGTTTTGAACCACGCACAAAAACACTGAACACGTGTTAATATTATATCACACCAATATCATGGTATGAAAATGCTCATAGACTCACAGAAATAGCGGATTTTACTCCCCCCCCCCCTCTCTCTCTCTCAACATACAGTGGGGAGAACAAGTATTTGATACACTGCCGATTTTGCAGGTTTTCCTACTTACAAAGCATGTAGAGGTCTGTAATTTTTATCATAGGTACACTTCAACTGTGAGAGACGGAATCTAAAACAAAAATCCTGAAAATCACATTGTATGATTTTTAAGTAATTAATTTGCATTTTATTGCATGACATAAGTATTTGATACATCAGAAAAGCAGAACTTAATATTTGGTACAGAAACCTTTGTTTGCAATTACAGAGATCATACGTTTCCTGTAGTTCTTGACCAGGTTTGCACACACTGCAGCAGGGATTTTGGCCCACTCCTCCATACAGACCTTCTCCAGATCCTTCAGGTTTCGGGGCTGTCGCTGGGCAATACGGACTTTCAGCTCCCTCCAAAGATTTTCTATTGGGTTCAGGTCTGGAGACTGGCTAGGCCACTCCAGGACCTTGAGATGCTTCTTACGGAGCCACTCCTTAGTTGCCCTGGCTGTGTGTTTCGGGTCGTTGTCATGCTGGAAGACCCAGCCACGACCCATCTTCAATGCTCTTACTGAGGGAAGGAGGTTGTTGGCCAAGATCTCGCGATACATTGCCCCATCCATCCTCCCCTCAATACGGTGCAGTCGTCCTGTCCCCTTTGCAGAAAAGTATCCCCAAAGAATGATGTTTCCACCTCCATGCTTCACGGTTGGGATGGTGTTCTTGGGGTTGTACTCATCCTTCTTTTTCCTCCAAACACGGCGAGTGGAGTTTAGACCAAAAAGCTATATTTTTGTCTCATCAGATCACATGACCTTCTCCCATTCCTCCTCTGGATCATCCAGATGGTCATTGGCAAACTTCAGACGGGCCTGGACATGCGCTGGCTTGAGCAGGGGGACCTTGCGTGCGCTGCAGGATTTTAATCCATGACGGCGTAGTGTGTTACTAATGGTTTTCTTTGAGACTGTGGTCCCAGCTCTCTTCAGGTCATTGACCAGGTCCTGCCGTGTAGTTCTGGGCTGATCCCTCACCTTCCTCATGATCATTGATGCCCCACGAGGTGAGATCTTGCATGGAGCCCCAGACCGAGGGTGATTGACCGTCATCTTGAACTTCTTCCATTTTCTAATAATTGCGCCAACAGTTGTTGCCTTCTCACCAAGCTGCTTGCCTATTGTCCTGTAGCCCATCCCAGCCTTGTGCAGGTCTACAATTGTATCCCTGATGTCCTTACACAGCTCTCTGGTCTTGGCTATTGTGGAGAGGTTGGAGTCTGTTTGATTGAATGTGTGGACAGGTGTCTTTTATACAGGTAACGAGTTCAAACAAGTGCAGTTAATACAGGTAATGAGTGGAGAACAGGAGGGCTTCCTAAAGAAAAACTAACAGGTCTGTGAGAGCCGGAATTCTTACTGGTTGGTAGGTGATCAAATACTTATGTCATGCAATAAAATGCAAATTAATTACTTAAAAATCATACAATGTGATTTTCAGGATTTTTGTTTTAGATTCCGTCTCTCACAGTTGAAGTGTACCTATGATAAAAATTACAGACCTCTACATGCTTTGTAAGTAGGAAAACCTGCAAAATCGGCAGTGTATCAAATACTTGTTCTCCCCACTGTATCTTATTTAATCTGTGAGGATCAGTTGTCTGTTATATTGTCTAGTTGAACTGGACTTACCATAGAGGATCAATGTCTGTTAAATTGTCTAGTTGAACTGGACCTACCATAGAGGATCAATGTCTGTTAAATTGTCTAGTTGAACTGGACAAACCATAGAGGATCAATGTCTGTTATATTGTCTAGTTGAACTGGACAAACCATAGAGGGTCAATGTCTGTTATATTGTCTAGTTGAACTGGACAAACCATAGAGGGTCAATGTCTGTTATATTGTCTAGTTGAACTGGACAAACCACAGAGGATCAATGTCTGTTATATTGTCTAGTTGAATTGGACGAACCATAGAGGCAGCAAACTGAAGACGTCTGGAGAGGTGATACTACCTCTCACGCATTCACACACAGACGCACGCACAAGGCTTTGACAAGATATCGACAGACAGACAGACAGACAGACAGACAGACAGACAGACACAGACACAGACACAGACACAGACACAGACACAGACAGACAGACAGACAGACAGACAGACAGACAGACAGACAGACAGACAGACAGACAGACAGACAGACAGACAGACAGAGGGCAATGCTCCAACCCACTAGCTCACACGTAAACACTCTGCCTGCCTCCTCTCTGACTCCTGGCTCAATACAGGTTTCAAGTTAAGAGCCACTTATCTAAACAGAGAAGACATCAGAGACCCGAGGAAAATAGAAGATACAAAACAAATCAATCTTGTTTCTGGGGGAAGAAGACAAAAAGTTTCGGGGATGGAATGGGTCTTGGAGACAAGTGGGAGAATGAGAAAGGGAAGATTATCTTAAAACAAATGGAGGAGAGGGGAGGATTTCACAGTAAAGGGATGAGAGGGAGAGGGGGAGGATTCCACATTTATATTCCGAACCTGTTCCTGGAGAGATACCCTCCTGTAGGTTTTTAACTCCTACGCTGTTCCTGAATAGAATAATAGAATGTAATAGAGTTCCTGAATAGAATAATAGAATGTAATAGAGTTCCTGAATAAAATAATAGAATGTAATAGAGTTCCTGAATAGAACAATAGAATGTAATAGCGTTCCTGAATAGAATAAAATAATAGAATGTAATAGAGTTCCTGAATAGAATAATAGAATATAATAGAGTTCCTGAATAGAAAAATATAATGTAATAGAGTTCCTGAATAGAATAATAGAATGTACTAGAGTTCCTGAATAGAATAATAGAATATAATAGAGTTTCTGAATAGAATAATAGAACGTAATAGAATAATAGAATATAATGGAGTTCCTGAATAGAATAATATAATATAATAGAGTTCCTGAATAGAATAATAGAATATAATATAATAGAGTTCCTGAATAGAATAATAGAATATAATAGAGTTCCTGAATAGAATAATAGAATATAATAGAGTTCCTGAATAGAATAATAGAATGTAATAGAGTTCCTGAATAGAATAATAGAATGTAATAGAGTTCCTGAATAGAATAATAGAATATAATAGATTTCCTGAATAGAATAATAGAATATAATAGAGTTCCTGAATAGAATAATAGAATGTAATAGAGTTCCTGAATAGAATAATAGAATGTAATAGAGTTCCTGAATAGAATAATATAATGTAATAGAGTTCCTGAATAGAATAATAGAATGTAATAGAGTTCCTGAATAGAATAATAGAATGTGTGTAATAGAGTTCCTGAATAGAATAATAGAATGTAATAGAGTTCCTGAATAGAATAATAGAATGTAATAGAATGTCTATGTGTTTCTATCTAACAGGCACCAAGGAGGTCAACGCCACAGGGAAGTCGTTCACAGTGAAGAGCAGTCTGCAGCTGCAGGTGGATCAGAGCGATGACGGGGTGGCCTATACCTGCAGTGTGGAGCACGTGTCTCTTTCTTCCAACCCATACCAGGTCACAGAGGTCCTGGAGGTCCATTGTGAGTTCTGGAACCTGAGAAACATATACAAAAGATAACTAGGATCAGATGATCCTACCATTTTAAATGAAATTGGATAGGAACTCAACCACAGATCTAGGATCAGGATTTTTCAGTCACTAGTTATGGATGATGTTTCATAATGTCTCTTGTCTCTTGTCCCAGACGCCCCCCATGTGGAGATCTCCCACTCCGTGATCATCCCTCAGGAAGGACAGTACTTTAAACTGGAGTGTGTCTCCAAAGGGAACCCACTGTAAGTACATGGTCGATCACTTAATAATGGATGTAGACAGTATATCCTATTGATAGACCTCTAACATGTAATCTGATGTTACTAGCTATACTTTATATACACAAGTATGTGGACTCCCCTTCAAATTAGGTGATTCGGCTATTTCAGCCACACACGTTGCTGACAGGTGTATACAACCGACCACACAGCCATGTAATCTCCATAGACAAACATTAGCGGTATAATGGCCTCACTGAAGAGCTCGTTGGCTTTCAACGTGGCACCATCAAAGGATGCCACCTTTCTAACAAGTCAAATGGTCAAGTTTCTGCCCTGCTAGAGCTGCCCCGGTCAACTGTAAGAAACGTCTAGGAGCAACAACGGCTCGGCCGCGAAGTGGTAGGCCACACAAGCTCACAGAACGGGACCGCTGAGAGCTGAAAACCATAACGTGTAAAAATCGTCTGTCCTCGGTTGCAACGCTCACTACCGAGTTCCAAACTGCCTTTGGAGGCAATAAATGTTCGTCAGGAGCTTAATGAAATGGGTTTCCATGGCCGAGCAGCGGCACACAAGCCTTAGATCACCATGTGCAATGCCAAGCAATGGCTGGAGTGATGTAAAGCTCTGGAGCAGTGGAAACACGGACAAATCTGGGTTTGGCGGATGCCAAGAGAACACTACCTGCATAGGTAGTGCATAGTGCATAGTGCTAACCGTAAAGTTTGGTGGAGGAGGAAAAATGGTCTTGGGCTCTTTTTCATGGTTTGGACTAGGCCCCTTAGTTCCAGTGAAGACAAATCTTAACGATACAGCATAAAATTACATTCTAGACGATTCTGTGCTTCCAACTTTTGGGGAAGGCCCTTTCCTGTTTCAGCATGACAATGCCCCCGTGCACAAAGCGAGGTCCATACAGAAATGGTTTGTCAAGATTGGTGTTTGAAGAACTTGACTTGCCTGCACAGAGCCCTGAGCTCAACCTCATCGAATACCTTTGGGATGAATTGGAACACCGACTGCGAGCCAGGCCAAATCGCCCAACATCCATGCCTGACCTCACTAATGCTCTTGTGGCTGAATGGAAGCAAGTCCCTGCAGCAATGTTCCATCATCTAGTGGAAAGCCTTCCCAGAAGAGTGGAGGCTGTTATGGTAGCAATGTACCAACATCTAGTGGAAAGCCTTCCCAGAAGAGTGGAGGCTGTTATAGTAGCAATGTACCAACATCTAGTGGAAAGCCTTCTCAGAAGAGTGGAGGCTGTTATAGTAGCAATGTTCCAACATCTAGTGGAAAGCCTTCCCAGAAGAGTGGAGGCTGTTATAGTAGCAATGTTCCAACATCTAGTGGAAAGCCTTCCCAGAAGAGTGGAGGCTGTTATAGTAGCTATGTTCCAACATCTAGTGGAAAGCCTTCCCAGAAGAGTGGAGGCTGTTATGGTAGCAATGTTCCAACATCTAGTGGAAAGCCTTCCCAGAAGAGTGGAGGCTGTTATAGTAGCAATGTTCCAACATCTAGTGGAAAGCCTTCCCAGAAGAGTGGAGGCTGTTATAGTAGCAATGTTCCAACATCTAGTGGAAAGCCTTCCCAGAAGAGTGGAGGCTGTTATAGCAGCAATGTTCCATCATCTAGTGGAAAGCCTTCCCAGAAGAGTGGAGGCTGTTATAGTAGCAATGTTCCAACATCTAGTGGAAAGCCTTCCCAGAAGAGTGGAGGCTGTTATGGTAGCAATGTTCCAACATCTAGTGGAAAACCTTCCCAGAAGAGTGAAGGCTGTTGTAGAAACAAAGCGGTGACCTACTCCACATGTTGGTGATTTACATTCTGAAAGAATTCAGACCCATTCCCCTGTTCCATATTTTGTTACGTTACAGCTTTATTCTAAAATGTATTAAATCTGTTGTTTTTTCTCATCAATCTACACATAATACCCCATAATGACAAAGAAAAATATATTTTAAAAAAACAACAACTGAATTATCACATTTACATAAGTATTCAGACCCTTTACTCAGTACTTTGTTGAAGCACATTTGGCAGCGATTACAGCCTCATGTCTTCTTGGGTATGACGCTACAAGCCTGGCACACCTGTATTTGGGGAATATCTACCATTGTTCACTTCAGATCCTCTCAAGCTCTGTCAGGTTGGATGGGGAGCATCCCTGCACAACTGATTTCAGGTCTCTTCAGAGATGTTTGATCGGGTTCAAGTCCGGGCTCTGGCTGGGCCACTCAAGGACATTCAGAGACTTGTCCCGGAGCCACTCCTGCATTGTCTTGGCTGTGTGCTTAGGGTCGTTGTCCTGTTGGAAGGTGAACCTTCGCCCCAGTCTGAGGTCCTGAGCGCTCTGGAGCAGGTTTTCATCAAGGATCTCTCTGTACTTTGCTCCATTCATCTTTCCCTCGATTCTTACTAGTCTCCCAGTCCCTGCCGCTGAAAAACATCCCCACAGCATGATGCTTCCACCACCATGCTTCACCATAGGGAAGGTATTGGCCAGGTGATGAGAGGTGCCTGGTTTCCTCCAGAAGTGACGCTTGGGATTCAGGACAAAGAATTCAATCTTGGTTTCATCAGACCAGAGAATCTTGTTTCTCCTTTAGGTGCCGTCAGGTGCCTTTTACTGAGGAGTGGCTTCCGTCTGGCCGTTACCATAAAGGCCTGATTGGTGGAGAGCTGCAGAGATGGTTGTCCTTCTGGAAGGTTCTCCCATCTCCACAAAGGAACTCTGGAGCTCTGTCAGAATGACTATTAGGTTCTTGGTCACCTCCCTGACCAAGGCCCTTCTCCCCCGATTGCTCAGTTTAGCCGGACGGCCAGCTCTAAGAAGAGTCTTGGTGGTTCCAAACTACTTCCATTTAAGAATGATGGAGGCCACTGTGTTCATGGGGACCTTCAATGCTGCAGAAATGTTTTGGTTCCCTTCCCCAGATCTGTGCCTCGACACAATCCTGTCTCAGAGCTCTACGGACAATTCCTTTGACCTTATGGCTTGGTTTCTGCTCTAACGCACACTGTCAACTGTGGGACCTTATAGAGACAGCTGTGTGCCTTTCCAAATCATGTCCAATCATATTGAATTTACCACAGGTGAACTCCAATCAAGTTGTAGAAACATCTCAAGGATGATCAATGGAAACAGAATACACCTGAGCTTTATTCCGAGTCTCATAGCAAAGGGTCTGAATACTTATGTAAATAAGACATTCTGTTTTTTCTTTTTAATACATTTGCTAAAATTTCAACAAATCTGTTTTCCCTTTGTCATTACACGGCATTATGTATAGATTGATGAGGGGGGGGGGAATATTTAATACATTTTCAGAAATAAGGCTGTAACGTAACAAAATGTGGAAAAAGAGAAAGGGGTCCTAATATTTTCCTGAACACATTAACACTTTTAACAGGATTCGTAAATAACTAACCCTGTAACCCGCATCTAAATCCAACTACACTGTAAGTCGTAAACAAAAACTGTACCCCAATTATAGATGGTAATAAACTACACATATACCTCCAACAGAATTAGAGAGAAATCCTTTATCATCACGATGTAAATTAATCTAGTCACTCTCTGGACGGGTTTGATGTGTTGTAATTATAGAGAGACACACACACACACACACACACACACACACACACACACACACACACACACACACACACACACACACACACACACACACACACACACACACACACACACACACACACACACACACACACACACACACACACACACACACACACGTGCACCTTGCAGGCAGCGTGATTCATAATGTTTCTCAAACACAGTGACATTTCTAAAACTGTACACTTGAATGTACGAATTATATTTCTTGTTCCTATTTTTCACGAAAATATATATATATTTTTTAATTGTGTCTGTGAGGTCACAGAGATTTTCCCAAAATGGAACCCTATTCTCTATATTGTGCACTACTTTTGATCAGAGAGTCCTGGTCAAAAGTAGTGCACTAGGGAATAGGGTGTCATTTGCAACGCTTTCTCTGTGACAGAAATCATTGCAGCCCAATAGAAGGAAGAGACCTTTAGCTTCATACAGAAATAATGAGTTGGACTCACAGAAGATTGGGAGGAAATATTTTTTTACAGCAGCAGTAGACAGAGGACATTACACTGACGTTCCCAAGTATTATTGTTAGTATTTGAATATAAAGTTGAAATAAATTAATCAAAAATGTATATTAATATCATTTGAAATATATATTTTGTTTCAACCCAAGTATCAGCTATCACATCAGTTAAATAAAAAATGAAAAAAATACAAATGTGAAGTAACAACCTAATTATTATTATTTTTTAATCATAAAATGCAACTTACTGAATTTAAGTCAAGTCAGTCAGACACCATAAAAGGCATTTCATTTTTACATTTATTGTCCAACAAGTGTTTAAAAGGGATCGGCGTCCCGTCAATGGGACAGTTGTAAATCACGCAGCACCTTTTGTCAACAACGCAGATTTTAGAGAAACAGCAAATGTCGGTGCATACAAGTGTCTTATATCGGCTGAAAGTCCGTTATGATGTCCGTTGTGATGTCTGTTGTGATGTCTGTTGTATTGCCTGTTGTTGTGTGTGCTGGGGTGTCTGGTTTGATATCTGTTGTTGCGTATGCTGTGGTGTCCGTTGCGATGTCCGTTGTGATGCCGGCTGTGATGGCTGTTGTTGCGTCTGCTGTGGTGTCTGTTGTGGTGTCTGATGTGCTGTCTGCTGTGGTGTCTGCTATGATGTCTGTTGGTGGTGTCTGCTGTGGTGTCTGATGTGCTGGCTGCTGTGGTGTCTGCTGTGGTGTCTGTTATGGTGTCTGATGTGGTGTCTGCTGTGGTGTCTGCTGTGGTGTCTGTTATGGTGTCTGCTGTGGTGTCTGCTGTGGTGTCTGTTGTGGTGTCTGCTGTGGTGTCTGCTGTGGTGTCTGCTGTGGTGTATGTTGTGGTGTCTGCTGTGGTGTCTGCTGTGGTGTCTGCTGTGGTGTCTGTTGCGGTGTCTGTTGTGGTGTCTGATGTGATGTCTTGTGTTGTGTTTTCTCCACCAGACCAGAGCCAGTGTTGTGGTCTAAAGATGGAGGGGAGCTGCCTGATGTAGAGAGGATGATCGTAGAGGGCAGGGAACTCACCATCACCGCCCTCAACAAGACAGACAACGGCACGTATCGCTGTGAGGCCAGTAACTACCTGGGGACCAGTGGAGCTGAATATGTGCTGTTCGTATACGGTGAGTGTCTTACATATACATATCTGTTTATTAATTTTTTTGCTATTGTGGACGCAGAACTTTTGGCCAGCAATATTGGACATGGTCAAAAGTAGTGCACTATATAGGAAATAGGGTGCGATTTGGGATTCATTCCAGTCTGCACATACTGTATATGGCTTAGTGTACCTGGAGCCTGGAGGGAATATAACACATGATTAAGCCCTCCTCTCCTTTCTTCTCCTCTTCTCTCCTCTC
This sequence comes from Salvelinus alpinus, assembly GCF_045679555.1. Taxonomy (NCBI): domain Eukaryota; kingdom Metazoa; phylum Chordata; class Actinopteri; order Salmoniformes; family Salmonidae; genus Salvelinus; species Salvelinus alpinus. The sequence continues at coordinate 49,789,613 of NC_092106.1, forward strand.
CTACTCTCCTCTCCTCCTCTCCTGCTCTCCTTCTCTCCTGCTCTCCTTCTCTCCTCTCTTACTCCTCTCCTCTCCTCTTCTCCTCTCCTCCTCTCCTTTCCTCACCTCTCCTCTACTCTCCTCCTCTCCTCTCCTCTCCTCTCCTCTCCTCTCCTCTCCTCTCCTCTCCTCTCCTCTTCTCCTCCTCCTCTCCTCTCCTCTCCTCTCCTCTCCTCCTCTCCTCTACTCTCCTCCTCTCCTCTCCTCTCCTCTTCTCCTCCTCCTCTCCTCTACATTCTCCTCCTCTCCTTTCCATTCTCCTCCTCTTCTCCTGCTCTCCTCTCCTAATCTCCTCTCCTCCTCTCCATTCTCATCCTCTCCTAATCCTCTCCTCTCCTCTTCTTCTCTCCTCTTCTCTCCTCCTCTCCTCCTCCTCCTCTCCTCCTCCTATCCTCTCCTCTCCTACTCCTACTCCTCTCCTCTTCTTCTCTCCTTTCCTCTCCTCCTCTCCTACTCAACTATCCTCTCCTTCTATCCACCTCTCCTCCTCTCCTCGTCTCCTCCTCCTCTCCTCTTCTCCTCCTCCTCTCCTTCCCATTCTCCTCCTCTTCTCCTGCTCTCCGCTCCTAATCTCCTCTCCTCCTCTCCTCCTCTCCATTCTCCTCCTCTCCTACTCTCTTCTCCTCTTCTCTCCTCCTCCTCCTCTCCTCCTCCTATCCTCTCCTACTCCTCTCCTCTTCTTCTCTCATCTCCTCCTCCTCCTCTCCTCCTCCTATCCTCTCCTCTCCTACTCCTACTCCTCTCCTCTTCTTCTCTCCTTTCCTCTCCTCCTCTCCTACTCAACCATCCTCTCCTCCTATCCACCTCTCCTCTCCTCTCATCTCATCTCCTCCCCTCCACACCGCAACTGAGGCTGCTAACATTTGTCAAAAGCTGTTGAAACTAAAATAGAATAAAAAGGCGAAGTCAGAATATTAGAAACAGACGTTGAGGATTTATGCGTTGTTGCCACAAACAATCCCACATGAGAGTACGTTCTTTTCCGGGAGAAAGAATTTATCCTGGCTCTGAGGAGATATACTTTATTCAAACTAGTAGGGTATAGATCTGTGGATACAGTTGAAGTCGGAAGTTTACACACACCTTAGCCAAATACATTTAATCTCAGTTTTTCACAATTCCTGACATTTAATCCTAGTAAAATGTCCCTGTTTTAGGTCAGTTAGGATCACCACTTTATTTTAAGAATGTGAAATGTCAGAATAGTAGTAGAGAGAATGATTTATTTCAGCTTCTATTTCTTTCATCACATTCCCAGTGGGTCAGAAGTTTACATACACTCAATTAGTATTTGTTAGCAATTCCTTTAAATTGTTTAACTTGGGTCAAGCGTTTCAGGTAGCCTTCCACAAGCTTCCCACAATAAGTTGGGTGAATTTTGGCCCATTCTTCCTGACAGAGCTGGTGTAACTGAGTCAGGTTTGTAGGCCTCCTTGCTCGCACTCGCTTTTTCAGTTCTGCCCACAAATGTTCTATAGGATGAGGTCAGGGTTTTGTGATGGCTACTCCAATACCTTGACTTTGTTGTCCTTAAGCCATTTTGCCACAAATTTGGAAGTATGCTTGGGGTAATTGTCCATTTGGAAGACCCATTTGCGACCAAGCTTTAACTTACTGACTGATGTCTTGACATGTTGCTTCAATATATCCACATCATATTCCTACCTCATGATGCAATTTATTTTGTGAAGTGCACCAGTCCCTCCTGCAGCAAAGCACCCCCACAACATGATGCTGCCACCCCCGTGCTTCACGGTTGGAATGGTGTTCTTCGGCTTGCAAGCTTCCCCCTTTTTCCTCCAAATATAACGATGGTCATTATGGCCAAACAGTTCCATTTTTGTTTCATCAGACCAGAGGACATTTCTCCAAAAAGTACAATATTTGTCCCCATGTGCAGTTGCAAACCGTAGTCTGGCAATTTTTTTGCGGTTTTGGAGCAGTGGCTTCTTCCTTGCTGAGCGGCCTTTCAGGTTATGTCGATATAGGATTCGTTTTACTGTGGAAATAGATAATTTTGTACCTGTTTCCTCCAGCATCTTCACAAGTACCTTTACTGTTGTTCTGGGTTTGATTTGCACTTTTCGCACCAAAGTACCTTCATCTCTAGGAGACAGAACGCGTCTCCTTCCTGAGCGGTATGACGGCTGCGTGGTCCCATGGTGTTTATACTTGCATACTATTGTTTGTACAGATGAACGTGGTACCTTCAGGCATTTGGAAATTGCTCCCAAGGATGAACCATACCATTGGAGGTCTACAATAATTTCTCTGAGGTCTTGGCTAATTTCTTTAGATTTTCCCATGATGTCAAGCAAAGAGGCACTGAGTTTGAAGGTAGGCCTTGAAATACATCCACAGATACACCTCCAATTGACTCAAATTATATCAATTAGCCTATCAGAAGCTTCTAAAGCCATGACATCATTTTCAGGAACTTTCCAAGCTGTTTAAAGGCACAGTCAACTTAGTGTATGTAAACTTCTGACCCACTGGAATTGTAATACAGTGAATTATAAGTGAAATAATCTGTCTGTAAACAATTGTTGGAAAAATTACTTGTGCCATGCACTAAGTAGATGTCCTACCCGACTTGCCAAAACTGTAATTTGTTAACAAGAAATTTGTGGAGTGGTTGAAAAACGAGTTTTAATGCCTCCAACCTAAATGTATGTAAACTTCCTACTTCAACTGTAGATGGACACTAGCCTCTGTTAGACTTTATTCACACTAGTAGGGTGTAGCTCTGTGGATAGAAGGACACTAGCCTCAGACTTTATTCACACTAGTAGGGTATAGCTCTGTGGATAGAAGGACACTAGCCTCAGACTTTATTCACACTAGTAGGGTATAGCTCTGTGGATAGAAGGACACTAGCCTCAGACTTTATTCACACTAGTAGGGTATAGCTCTGTGGATAGAAGGACACTAGCCTCAGACTTTATTCACACTAGTAGGGTGTAGCTCTGTGGATAGAAGGACACTAGCCTCAGACTTTATTCACACTAGTAGGGTATAGCTCTGTGGATAGAAGGACACTAGCCTCAGACTTTATTCACACTAGTAGGGTATAGCTCTGTGGATAGAAGGACACTAGCCTCAGACTTTATTCACACTAGTAGGGTATAGCTCTGTGGATAGAAGGACACTAGCCTCAGACTTTATTCACACTAGTAGGGTATAGCTCTGTGGATAGAAGGACACTAGCCTCAGACTTTATTCACACTAGTAGGGTGTAGCTCTGTGGATAGATGGACACTAGCCTCTGTCCACTAAGATTTCACAGTTCAGAGGAGGGAAAGGAGGACATATTATTCTGTTGGTCTGTTGGTCTGTAAGTCGGGTGTCTGTTGTCGGGCGTCTCTTGTCTGTAAGTATGTGAGGCTGGTGTCTGTACGTCTGTTGTCTGTTGTCTGTAAGTCTGATGTATGTTGTCTGTAAGTCTGTATGGTGTCTATAAGTCTGTATGGTGTCTATAAGTCTGTATGGTGTCTATAAGTCTGTTGTCTGTACGTCTGTTGTATGTTGTCTGTAAGTCTGTATGGTGTCTATAAGTCTGTATGGTGTCTATAAGTCTGTATGGTGTCTATAAGTCTGTATGGTGTCTATAAGTCTGTATGGTGTCTATAAGTCTGTATGGTGTCTATTAGTCTGTATGGTGTCTATAAGTCTGTATGGTGTCTATAAGTCTGTTGTCTGTAAGTCGGTTGTCTGGTGTCTGTAAGTCGGTTGTCTGTTGTCTGTAAGTCTGATGTATGTTGTCTGTAAGTCTGTATGGTGTCTATAAGTCGGTTGTCTGTTTTCTGTTGTCTATAAGTCGGTTGTCTGTTTTCTGTTGTCTGTAAGTCGGTTGTCTGTTTTCTGTTGTCCGTAAGTCGGTTGTCTGTAAGTCGGTTGTCTGTTGTCCGTAAGTCGGTTGTCTGTTGTCCGTAAGTCGGTTGTCTGCTGTCTGTAAGTCGGTTGTCTGTTGTCCGTAAGTCGGTTGTCTGTTGTTCGTAAGTCGGTTGTCTGCTGTCTGTTGTCTGTTGTTTGAAAGTATGTTGTATGTTGTCTGTAAGTCTGCGGTCTGTAGGTCTGCTGTCTGTAAGTCTGTCGTCTGTAAGTCTGTAAGCCTCTATTCATCTGGAGAGCTGGCGGGGAGATGAGTTGAGTTCTGCCAAACTGGGGTTAGTGCTTTGTATCGGACTGTCACATCTGAAACCGATTGGACCACAGTGTCATCATTTCATCAAGAGTAGAAAATACAATTGTCTTGGATTGTTCTGGGAATGTGGTGTGGTGTGCGGGTCGTTGTGGATAATCACCACAGGATTGAAATAAGCTTCAGCGAAGCCCTGAAGCTTAAAGAATCTGTAAACCCACGTATGGTACTCTTAGCTAGATTATGTGGTGAATTGTAAATGATTCTCCATAGAGATATTCTCAGATCTGCCATTAAACCGGTTGATGTCACCACTGTTAGGGGTTGTGTACCAAATGGCACTCTATTCCATTTATAGTGCACTGCCTTTAGTAGTAGTAATACAAAAGTAGTGCCCTATATAAGGAATAGGGTGCCATTTGGGACGCATATATTCTGTCTGAGGGATGATGTCATGTCAGGACAGCAGAGCAGGTGAAAGAGGCATGAGAAGGTGTCTCATTACCAGCAGCAGTTATAATTCTACCTCTGGAATAAGTCTGGCTGCTAGACAAGAGTGATAGATAATGATACGTCTTTACTTCTGGAATAGGTCTGTCTAGCTGCTAGACAAGAGTGATAGATATTGATACGGCTCTACTTCTGGAATAGGTCTGGCTGCTAGACAAGAGTGATAGATATTGATACGTCTTTACTTCTGGAATAGGTCTGTCTAGCTGCTAGACAAGAGTGATAGATAATGATACGTCGCTTTACCTCTGGAATAAGTCTAGCTGCTAGACAAGAGTGATAGATATTGATACGGCTCTACTTCTGGAATAGGTCTGGCTGCTAGACAAGAGTGATAGATATTGATACGTCTTTACTTCTGGAATAGGTCTGTCTAGCTGCTAGACAAGAGTGATAGATAATGATACGTCGCTTTACCTCTGGAATAAGTCTAGCTGCTAGACAAGAGTGATAGATATTGATACGGCTCTACTTCTGGAATAAGTCTGGCTGCTAGACAAGAGTGATAGATAATGATACGTCGCTTTACCTCTGGAATAAGTCTAGCTGCTAGACAAGAGTGATAGATATTGATACGTCTTTACTTCTGGAATAGGTCTGGCTGCTAGACAAGAGAGATAGATATTGATACGGCTCTACTTCTGGAATAAGACTGGCTGCTAGACAAGAGAGACAGATATTGATACGTCTCTTCATGTCGTCTGAGTAGATGAAGCTAATTTGCTAATGAGGAGCTAATGAGGAGCTGAGGAGCAATCAACGTCTTCCTGAAGACACACAGACACAATGTATCACATTTATCACCATCCTGAAGACACACAGACACAATGTATCACATTTATCACCATCCTGAAGTCACACAGACACAATGTATCACATTTATCACCATCCTGAAGACACACAGACACAATGTATCACATTTATCACCATCCTGAAGTCACACAGACACAATGTATCACATTTATCACCATCCTGAAGTCACACAGACACAATGTATCACATTTATCACCATCCTGAAGTCACACAGACACAATGTATCACATTTATCACCATCCTGAAGACACACAGACACAATGTATCACATTTATCACCATCCTGAAGTCACACAGACACAAAGTATCACATTTATCAACGTACTCCACTTCTATTCCGATATATGTGATGAATCCTGCATGCATGGAGAAATGAAATGTGCAGGCTTGAGAATAGAGCCGCCGCCGACATGATAATGACTGCGTTTGTCACAGTGAGAAGATGAGAGAGAGAGAGAGAGAGAGAGAGAGAGAGAGAGAGAGAGAGAGAGAGAGAGAGAGAGAGAGAGAGAGAGAGAGAGAGAGAGAGAGAGAGAGAGAGAGAGAGATACAGTGAGGTTGCATCCCAAAAGGTACCATGTTTCTTATAGTGCACCATAGGGCTCGTATCAGCAGTAGTGCACTATATAGGTGTTAGGGTGCCATTTGGGATGTACACACGGTGAAAAGAGGATAGATGGAGGTAGAGGAGTGAATGTGAGCCCTGTCCTCTCCTTGTTCCCTCTCTCATCAGCGCCGACATGAGATCCTTGTATTAATGTGAACATCTGCCTGGCACAGTCATCAGTATCATCGCTCGCCTATTGTACATTACACCTCACACACACCTCGACACACACACACCTCGACACACACACACACACCTCGAGTCACATAGTGTGTTCTCACCCGCGACAGGTGTGAGGTTTGATCAGACACTTGTTGTTACACGTACCTGTGCTCCTTTGTCCCACACACACACACACACACACACCCACACACTCTCACACACACACTCTCACACACTGAGTTCCTTTGTCTTATCTGACATCACTTCTAACACAGCTAGCGTCAAGCTTCAAGGTTTTTGTTATCAGCTGGGAATAACACCTGTTTCCTATAGAATAGACTGACAGGTACTCATCAGCTGGGGATAACACCTGTTTCCTATAGAATAGACTGACAGGTACTCATCAGATAAGTGATAACACCTGTTTCCTATAGAATAGACTGACAGGTACTCATCAGATAAGTGATAACACCTGTTTCCTATAGAATAGACTGACAGGTACTCATCAGCTGGGGATAACACCTGTTTCCTATAGAATAGACTGACAGGTACTCATCAGCTGGGGATAACACCTGTTTCCTATATAATAGACTGACAGGTACTCATCAGCTGGGGATAACACCTGTTTCCTATAGAATAGACTGACAGGTATTCATCAGCTGGGGATAACACCTGTTTCCTATAGAATAGACTGACAGGTATTCATCAGCTGGGGATAACACCTGTTTCCTATAGAATAGACTGACAGGTACTCATCAGCTGGGGATAACACCTGTTTCCTATAGAATAGACTGACAGGTATTCATCAGATAAGTGATAACACCTGTTTCCTATAGAATAGACTGACAGGTACTCATCAGCTGGGGATAACACCTGTTTCCTATAGAATAGACTGACAGGTATTCATCAGCTGGGGATAACACCTGTTTCCTATAGAATAGACTGACAGGTACTCATCAGCTGGGGATAACACCTGTTTCCTATAGAATAGACTGACAGGTATTCATCAGCTGGGGATAACACCTGTTTCCTATAGAATAGACTGACAGGTATTCATCAGCTGGGGATAACACCTGTTTCCTATAGAATAGACTGACAGGTACTCATCAGCTATAGAATAGACTGACAGGTACTCATCAGCTGGGGATAACACCTGTTTCCTATAGAATAGACTGACAGGTACTCATCAGCTGGGGATAACACCTGTTTCCTATAGAATAGACTGACAGGTACTCATCAGCTGGGGATAACACCTGTTTCCTATAGAATAGACTGACAGGTACTCATCAGCTGGGAATAACACCTGTTTCCTATAGAATAGACTGACAGGTACTCATCAGCTGGGGATAACACCTGTTTCCTATAGAATAGACTGACAGGTATTCATCAGTTAAGTGATAACACCTGTTTCCTATAGAATAGACTGACAGGTACTCATCAGCTGGGGATAACACCTGTTTCCTATATAATAGACTGACAGGTATTCATCAGTTAAGTGATAACACCTGTTTCCTATAGAATAGACTGACAGGTACTCATCAGATAAGTGATAACACCTGTTTCCTATAGAATAGACTGACAGGTATTCATCAGTTAAGTGATAACACCTGTTTCCTATAGAATAGACTGACAGGTACTCATCAGATAAGTGATAACACCTGTTTCCTATAGAATAGATTGACAGGTATTCATCAGTTAAGTGATAACACCTGTTTCCTATAGAATAGATTGACAGGTATTCATCCCGTTTTCCTCTACTTATCTTCACTATTCTCCTATTCCTAGGGCAGATGGTATGAATTCATAGTAGGTGAAGTTTCCCCTAGGTACAGATCTAGGATCAGCTTCCTCTTCCCCAACACTAACCTTAACTATTAGTGGGGGAAATGCCACACTGACCCAAGATCTGTGTCTACAATATTATAAATAAAAGCACTATCTAGAACCTAAAAGGGTTCTTCGGCTGTCCCCATAGGAGAACCATTTGAGGAACCCTTTTTGGTTCCAGGTAGAACCACTTTGATTCAAGGTAGAACATTTTTGGGTTCCTTGTAGAACCCTTTCCACTGACAGTTCTACCTGAAACCCAAAAGGGTTCTACCTGGAACCAAAAAGGGTTCTACCTGGAACCAAAAAGGGTTCTACCTGGAACCAAAAAGGGTTCTACTTGGAACCAAAAAGGGTTCTCCTATGGGGACAGCCGAAGAACCCTTATGGAACCCTTTAGGTCAACTCACCCTACCTCACATAATGTAGTAGCTAAATGCTTGGTTTACTAAGAAGCATTCTATCATACATTATTATTGATCATTTTTGTGTCTATTTTCAAGCCATTTATCATCTTTAGTATACTGTGATTTTCATTCATTGTTTCATTTCATTGTGCTTAGTAAGACCTATTTCTGCTATGTTCACATCCTTTATCATGTCCTTAGTTCCGCTTGCTTTTGTTCAACATTGTTTGTGTTTCATTCACCAGACTCCCACCACCAATAGGTACAGATCTAGGATCAGCTGCCCAAGTACTAACCTTAATCTTAACCATAACCACGCCCATTATCCACCACCACCATCAAAACCCCCACCACCATCACCACCACCACTTCCACCACCACCACAAGCTGGAGGTTTGTGAGACACAGAAGTTGAGGAAAAGTGGAGCTTTGTGAGCCACAGAGGTTGAGGACAGCTTGAGGTTTGTGAGCCACAGAGGTTGAGGACAGCTTGAGGTTTGTGAGCCACAGAGGTTGAGGACAGCTTGAGGTTTGTGAGCCACAGAGGTTGAGGACAGCTTAAGGTTTGTGAGCCACAGAGGTTGAGGACAGCTTGAGGTTTGTGAGCCACAGAGGTTGAGGACAGCTTGAGGTTTTTGAGCCACAGAGGTTGAGGACAGCTTGAGGTTTGTGAGCCACAGAGGTTGAGGACAGCTTGAGGTTTGTGAGCCACAGAGGTTGAGGACAGCTTGAGGTTTATGAGCCACAGAGGTTGAGGACAGGTTGAGGTTTGTGAGCCACAGAGGTTGAGGAGAGCTGGAGGTTTATGAGCCACAGAGGTTGAGGAGAGCTGGTCTATGAGCTACAGAGCTTGAGGACAGTTGAAGATTGGTGATCCAAAGAATTTGAGGAAAGTTGGAGGTTTGTGAGACACGGAGGTTGAGGAAAGATGCTCAGATTTGTAATATATTTATATCTCTCTCTGCTTTTTCAGAATCAGCACGTGTTCCATTGGTTCACTCCAGACCCTGTTGTCAATGGAGCCAGGAGAGCAATTTTCTGTGAAGAAAGAGACAGTACTTATGTCCCAATTGGCACCCTATTCCTTCTTTGGTGCACTACTTTTGACCCGGGACCATAGGGCCTTAGTCAAATGTAGTGCACTATATAGGGAATAGGGTTGCATTTGGGACACTGTCAGTGAATGGATTTTCTCTTCACTCGCCTGGTAAACCAGTAAAACCCATAAATCCAAAGCCTTTTTCAAACACATATTTCTGTCAGACCTTCCCACAACAACTTGACAGGACTTTCTACAGAGAAAACTGTGGAATGCAAAATATGCCATGCAATATTTCCGCAAACCCCCGTTCTTATTTAAGACCTCATTATGTCTGCAATTATTTTGTGTGTGTGTGTGTGTGCGTGTGTGCGTGTGTGTGTGTGCATGTGCGTTTGTGCATGTGTGTGTGTGCGTGTGTGCATGTGCGTGTGTGTATCCATGCACAAATGAGGGCCACATGCAACATAATCCCTCAAAGATGGATCAAATGCTTTTAGAGAAGCTGGCCTCCCTTCACTGTGTTCTGCTGTTTAGAAAGTAGAGCGTTGGAGAAGCTGGCCTTCCTTCCCCGTGTTCTGCTGTTTAGAAAGTAGAGCGTTGGAGAAGCTGGCCTCCCTTCACTGTGTTCTGCTGTTTAGAAAGTAGAGCGTTGGAGAAGCTGGCCTCCCTTCACCATGTTCTGCTGTTTAGAAAGTAGAGCGTTGGAGAAGCTGGCCTCCCGTCCCCGTGTTCTGCTGTTTAGAAAGTAGAGCGTTGGAGAAGCTGTCCTTCCTACCCCGTGTTCTGCTGTTTAGAAAGTAGAGCGTTGGAGAAGCTGGCCTTCCTTCCCCGTGTTCTGCTGTTTAGAAAGTAGAGCGTTGGAGAAGCTGGCCTTCCTTCCCCGTGTTCTGCTGTTTAGAAAGTAGAGCGTTGGAGAAGCTGGCCTCCCTTCACCGTGTTCTGCTGTTTAGAAAGTAGAGCGTTGGAGAAGCTGGCCTTCCTTCCCCGTGTTCTGCTGTTTAGAAAGTAGAGCGTTGGAGAAGCTGTCCTTCCTACCCCGTGTTCTGCTGTTTAGAAAGTAGAGCGTTCGAGAACCTGGCCTTCCTTCACTGTGTTCTGCTGTTTAGAAAGTAGAGCGTTGGAGAAGCTGGCCTTCCTTCCCCGTGTTCTGCTGTTTAGAAAGTAGAGCGTTGGAGAAGCTGGCCTCCCTTCACCGTGTTCTGCTGTTTAGAAAGTAGAGCGTTAGAGAAGCTGGCCTCCCTTCACTGTGTTCTGCTGTTTAGAAAGTAGAGCGTTAGAGAAGCTGGCCTCCCTTCGTCGTGTTCTGCTGTTTAGAAAGTAGAGCGTTAGAGAAGCTGGCCTCCCTTCACTGTGTTCTGCTGTTTAGAAAGTAGAGCGTTGGAGAAGCTGGCCTCCCTTCCCCGTGTTCTGCTGTTTAGAAAGTAGAGCGTTGGAGAAGCTGGCCTCCCTTCACCGTGTTCTGCTGTTTAGAAAGTAGAGCGTTAGAGAAGCTGGCCTCCCTTCACTGTGTTCTGCTGTTTAGAAAGTAGAGCGTTGGAGAAGCTGGCCTCCCTTCACTGTGTTCTGCTGTTTAGAAAGTAGAGCGTTGGAGAAGCTGGCCTCCCTTCCCCGTGTTCTGCTGTTTAGAAAGTAGAGCGTTGGAGAAGCTGGCCTCCCTTCACTGTGTTCTGCTGTTTAGAAAGTAGAGCGTTGGAGAAGCTGGCCTCCCTTCCCCGTGTTCTGCTGTTTAGAAAGTAGAGCGTTGGAGAAGCTGGCCTCCCTTCCCCGTGTTCTGCTGTTTAGAAAGTAGAGCGTTGGAGAAGCTGGCCTCCCTTCCCCGTGTTCTGCTGTTTAGAAAGTAGAGCGTTGGAGAAGCTGGCCTCCCTTCCCCGTGTTCTGCTGTTTAGAAAGTAGAGCGTTGGAGAAGCTGGCCTCCCTTCCCCGTGTTCTGCTGTTTAGAAAGTAGAGCGTTGGAGAAGCTGGCCTCCCTTCCCCGTGTTCTGCTGTTTAGAAAGTAGAGCGTTGGAGAAGCTGGCCTCCCTTCACTGTGTTCTGCTGTTTAGAAAGTAGAGCGTTGGAGAAGCTGGCCTCCCTTCCCCGTGTTCTGCTGTTTAGAAAGTAGAGCGTTGGAGAAGCTGGCCTCCCTTCCCCGTGTTCTGCTGTTTAGAAAGTAGAGCGTTGGAGAAGCTGGCCTCCCTTCCCCGTGTTCTGCTGTTTAGAAAGTAGAGCGTTGGAGAAGCTGGCCTCCCTTCCCCGTGTTCTGCTGTTTAGAAAGTAGAGCGTTGGAGAAGCTGGCCTCCCTTCACCGTGTTCTGCTGTTTAGAAAGTAGAGCGTTGGAGAAGCTGGCCTTCCTTCCCCGTGTTCTGCTGTTTAGAAAGTAGAGCGTTGGAGAAGCTGTCATTCCTACCCCGTGTTCTGCTGTTTAGAAAGTAGAGCGTTGGAGAACCTGGCCTTCCTTCACTGTGTTCTGCTGTTTAGAAAGTAGAGCGTTAGAGAAGCTGGCCTCCCTTCACTGTGTTCTGCTGCTTGGAAAGGGTTTATGCATTCAGAAACCCATAGTTGGATTCACAATACAACAGAAGCTGTAGTTGAATACATGTTGATTATGTTTTTCCACTAGGTCTTCCTGTGGAAACAGGAAGGAGAGTTGACCTAATGAGACATAGTTGTCATGCTGTAGGAGCACAGGCCGTATATATCAATTGTCTCAGTGTAGAAATGCTGATTTAGGATCTGTTTTTCCTTTAAGGTCACAATTATTTATTTATTTTAGATGTAACCTTTATTTCACTAGGGAAGTCAGTTAAGAACAAATTCGTATTTACAATGATGGCCCTACCCCCAGCCAAACCCGGACTACGTTGGGCATATTGTACGCTGCCCTAAGGGACTCCCAATCACGGCCGGATGTGATGCAGCCTGGATTCGAACCAGGGACTGTAGTGACACTTCTTGCACTCAGATGCAGTGCCTTAGACTGCTGCACCACTCGCCACAATAACATGACATGGACGGGGGGGAGCTGATCCACGATCAGCACTCCTACGCTTGATACGTTGTGCCCCAGGACTCAACCTTTAGAGCCAGAAAGCATGGCTGTACTCTAGCTTTATACAGCTGGTTTGCATTCATATCCATCGTGGTGAGTGTGAAAAATAAGACTATTGCTGTCTGATAACTTCTTATGGCTCAAATCCCGTTAACGGGATCGATTTGAAAACATCCGGTGAAATGGCAGAGTACCAAATAAAAAAAAAATGATTAAAAATATTTTACGTTCATACATCTAGCCACAGTGTCAGATTTCAAAAAGGCTCTACGGCGAAAGCAAACCATACGATAATCTGAGGACAGCGCCCAGCATACATGAAAATCAGATTTCAACCCGCCAGGTGTGACACAAAAGTCAGAAATAACGATTTAATTCATGCCTTACCTTTGAAGATCTTCTTCTGTCGGCACTCCAATATGTCTCATAAACATCACAAATGGCCATTTTGTTCGATTAATTCCGTCGTTATATCTCCAAAATGTCAATTTATTTGGCGCGTTTGATTAAAAAAAAACACTGGTTCCAACTCGCGCAACATGACTACAAAATATCTTAAATTACCTGTAATCTTGATCCAAATATTTCAAACAACTTTCCGAATACAACTTTAGGGTATTTTTTAACGTAAATAATCGATACAAATTGAGACAGGATAAACTGTGTTCAATACCGGAGGAAATCAAAGAAAGCGCGTTCCAGGTCGTGCACATCAAAACATTAGAGAGCCCTAGGCTGGACCCTGGTTCTGGACAGCCGTACTTCTTCATTTCTCTAAAGAAAAATATCAACCAATTTCTAAAGACTGTTGACATCAAGTGGAAGCTATTGGAACTGCACGCTTATTTCTAATAAAACGGGCTTTCCATAGAAAACCAATGGAAAACAGATTGACCTCAAAAAAAAAGTCCCCGGATGGATTGTTCTCGGGGTTTCGCCTGCCAAATCAGTTCTGTTATACTCACAGACTTTATTCAAACAATTTTAGAAACTTTAGAGTGTTTTCTATCCAGATCTATCAATTATATGCATATCCTAGCTTCTGGGCCTGAGTAGCAGGCAGTTTACTTTGGAAACACTTTCCATCCGGACGTGAAAATAGCGCTCCCCAAGCCTAGAGGAGATAAAGACAAAATACAATAAAGAACCAAGAGTTACAGGATTTCCTCTTCACTTAAGTTTGCTTCTCAAGTCATGTAACTTGGTTGGAGAGTGAGTGCTCCGTCACCCTGTCCATTTAACATCAAACGTGTAGAGGGAAATAGAGAGTGACCAGGTCTAATGTACCCATTTAGCTGATATCAAGACAGTTGATACCCAGACAGCTGATACCCAGACAGTTGATACCCAGACAGCTGATACCCAGACAGTTAATACCCAGACAGTTGATACCCAGACAGCTGATACCCAGACAGTTGATACCCAGACAGTTGATACCCAGACAGCTGATACCCAGACAGCTGATACCCAGACAGTTAATACCCAGACAGTTGATACCCAGACAGCTGATACCCAGACAGTTGATACCCAGACAGTTGATACCCAGACAGTTGATACCCAGACAGTTGATACCCAGACAGTTGATATCCAGACAGTTGATACCCAGACAGCTGATACCCATTTAGCTGATATCAAGACAGTTGATACCCAGACAGTTGATATCCAGACAGCTGATACCCAGACAGTTGATACCCAGACAGCTGATACCCATTTAGCTGATATCAAGACAGTTGATACCCAGACAGTTGATACCCAGACAGCTGATACCCAGACAGTTGATACCCAGACAGCTGATACCCATTTAGCTGATATCAAGACAGTTGATACCCAGACAGCTGATACCCAGACAGTTGATACCCAGACAGTTGATACCCAGACAGCTGGTACCCATTTAGCTGATATCAAGACAGTTGATACCCAGACAGCTGATACCCAGACAGCTGATACCCAGACAGCTGATACCCAGACAGTTAATACCCAGACAGGTGATACCCAGACAGCTGATATTCAGACAGTTGATACCCAGACAGTTGATACCCAGACAGTTGATACCCAGACAGCTGATACCCAGACAGCTGATACCCAGACAGTTGATACCCAGACAGCTGATACCCAGACAGTTGATACCCAGACAGTTGATATCCAGACAGTTGATACCCAGACAGCTGATATCAAGACAGTTGATACCCAGACAGCTGATACCCAGACAGCTGATACCCAGACAGTTGATACCCAGACAGCTGATACCCATTTAGCTGATATCAAGACAGTTGATACCCAGACAGTTGATACCCAGACAGCTGATACCCATTTAGCTGATATCAAGACAGTTGATACCCAGACAGTTGATACCCAGACAGTTGATACCCAGACAGCTGATACCCAGACAGTTGATACCCAGACAGCTGATACCCAGACAGTTGATACCCAGACAGCTGATACCCATTTAGCTGATATCAAGACAGTTGATACCCAGACAGCTGATACCCAGACAGTTGATACCCAGACAGTTGATACCCAGACAGCTGGTACCCATTTAGCTGATATCAAGACAGTTGATACCCAGACAGCTGATACCCAGACAGTTGATACCCAGACAGTTGATACCCAGACAGCTGATACCCAGACAGTTGATACCCAGACAGCTGATACCCATTTAGCTGATATCAAGACAGTTGATACCCAGACAGCTGATACCCAGACAGCTGATACCCAGACAGTTGATACACAGACAGTTGATACCCATACAGCTGATACCCAGACAGTTGATACCCAGACAGTTGATACCCAGACAGTTAATACCCAGACAGTTGATACCCAGACAGCTGATACCCAGACAGTTGATACCCAGACAGCTGATACCCAGACAGCTGGTACCCATTTAGCTGATAACAAGACAGTTGATACCCAGACAGCTGATACCCAGACAGTTGATACCCAGACAGTTGATACCCATACAGTTGATACCCAGACAGCTGATACCCAGACAGTTGATACCCAGACAGTTGATACCCAGACAGCTGGTTTAATAGACAGTGACATTTCCAACACAGCTATACACTCTTAGAAAAAGAAAAAAAAAGATAGAACTACAGATAGAACTATTTTTGGTTCCATGTAGAACCCTTTGTGGAACGGGTTCTACATGGAACTAAGAAGGGTTTTTACCTGGAAACCAAAAGGGTTCTACCTGGAACCAGACGGGTTCTGCCAGGAACCAAAAAAGGTTCCTCAAATGGTTCTCCTATGTGGACAGCCGAAGAACCCTTTTAGGTTCTAGATAGCACCTTTTGTTTTCTAAGAGTCTACAATCTCTACTACTATTTTAAGAGCTGCCTGCCATAGCCTTTAACCCCATAACAGTGAGTAGACTTTGAATACCTTGTGGTTGATTGTCATCCTGACTGTCTGTGTGTGTCACTGGGCCCTGTACTGCTGTCACTGCGATGTCTCCAAAGAACCCCCGGCGTTCAGCGGGCTTCTTCTGGTTCTGTCAGTCGTCAGTCAGTTGAGCTTGAAGTGAGCTTCGCTTTGGGCCACTGTGTTACCCCGCTTTGTCTGTCTGTCTGTCCCGTCCGTCTGTCTGTCTGTGTCGACACTCTAAGAGCATGGTGACCCCAGACCCCCCCCCCCCCCGTGCCTCATTCTATGATTTCATCTTTATGTGGTCTGATATTATGTTGTTCTCCCCTCGTCTTCCCTTCCTTCCCTGCCTCTGCGTCTCTGTCTGCAACCATGGCAACAGCCAAAGACTTACCAGAGCCCACCAAAGGTAAATATCCCGCTGCTACCCGGCTGTCAGTTCATAATTGCAATCAGGATGTGAGGTCATATATGTGAGGTCATACATGTGAGTTGGTACAAGTACAGCACTTTGTGTCATTGGCTGATGTAAAAAAAAAAAAAAAAAAAAAAGGGGCTTTATGATTACATTTGATTGATTGATTGATTGATTGATTGATTGATTGATTGATGTGAGGTCACACATTGCCGGTTGTTCTGTAGAGCCCGACAACGACCACGCCACAGCCAGCGTCCCAAATGGCACCCTGTTCCCTACACAATATAGGGCTCGACTTGTGTCCAGAGCCCTATAAGGTTGCCATTTCAGATTTGCCCAAAGCCTTCCTATCACACAGCATGAGTCTAACCACCACCTTGCATGGAGTTGAGTCAGTCTGCTCCACATGACTCTAACCATCACCTTGTTGAGTCAGTCTGCTCCACATGAGTCTAACCACCTTGCATGGAGTTGAGTCAGTCTGCTCCACATGACTCTAACCACCTTGCATGGAGTTGAGTCAGTCTGCTCCACATGAGTCTAACCACCTTGCATGGAGTTGAGTCAGTCTGCTCCACATGACTCTAACCACCTTGCATGGAGTTGAGTCAGTCTGCTCCACATGAGTCTAACCACCTTGCATGGAGTTGAGTCAGTCTGCTCCACATGACTCTAACCACCTTGCATGGAGTTGAGTCAGTCTGCTCCACATGACTCTAACCACCTTGCATGGAGTTGAGTCAGTCTGCTCCACATGAGTCTAACCATCACCTTGTTGAGTCAGTCTGCTCCACATGACTCTAATCACCTTGCATGGAGCTGAGTCAGTCTGCTCCACATGAGTCTAATCACCTTGCATGGAGTTGAGTCAGTCTGCTCCACATGAGTCTAATCACCTTGCATGGAGTTGAGTCAGTCCGCTCCACATGACTCTAATCACCTTGCATGGAGTTGAGTCAGTCCGCTCCACATGACTCTAATCACCTTGCATGGAGTTGAGTCAGTCTGCTCCACATGAGTCTAACCACCTTGCATGGAGTTGAGTCAGTCTGCTCCACATGAGTCTAACCATCACCTTGCATGGAGTTGAGTCAGTCTGCTCCACATGAGTCTAACCATCACCTTGCATGGAGTTGAGTCAGTCTGATCCACATGACTCTAACAACCTTGCATGGAGTTGAGTCAGTCTGCTCCACATGACTCTAATCACCTTGCATGGAGTTGAGTCAGTCTGCTCCACATGAGTCTAACCACCTTGCATGGAGTTGAGTCAGTCTGCTCCACATGAGTCTAACCATCACCTTGCATGGAGTTGAGTCAGTCTTCTCCACATGAGTCTAACCATCACCTTGCATGGAGTTGAGTCAGTCTGCTCCACATGAGTCTAACCACCTTGCATGGAGTTGAGTCAGTCTGCTCCACATGACTCTAACCACCTTGCATGGAGTTGAGTCAGTCTGCTCCACATGACTCTAACCACCTTGCATGGAGCTGAGTCAGTCTGCTCCACATGAGTCTAACCATCACCTTGTTGAGTCAGTCTGCTCCACATGACTCTAATCACCTTGCATGGAGCTGAGTCAGTCTGCTCCACATGAGTCTAATCACCTTGCATGGAGTTGAGTCAGTCTGCTCCACATGAGTCTAATCACCTTGCATGGAGTTGAGTCAGTCCGCTCCACATGACTCTAATCACCTTGCATGGAGTTGAGTCAGTCCGCTCCACATGACTCTAATCACCTTGCATGGAGTTGAGTCAGTCTGCTCCACATGAGTCTAACCACCTTGCATGGAGTTGAGTCAGTCTGATCCACATGACTCTAACAACCTTGCATGGAGTTGAGTCAGTCTGCTCCACATGACTCTAATCACCTTGCATGGAGTTGAGTCAGTCTGCTCCACATGAGTCTAACCACCTTGCATGGAGTTGAGTCAGTCTGCTCCACATGAGTCTAACCATCACCTTGCATGGAGTTGAGTCAGTCTGCTCCACATGAGTCTAACCATCACCTTGCATGGAGTTGAGTCAGTCTGATCCACATGACTCTAACAACCTTGCATGGAGTTGAGTCAGTCTGCTCCACATGACTCTAACCACCACCTTGCATGGAGTTGAGTCAGTCTGCTCCACATGAGTCTAACCACCACCTTGCATGGAGTTGAGTCAGTCTGCTCCACATGAGTCTAACCACCTTGCATGGAGCTGAGTCAGTCTGCTCCACATGAGTCTAACCATCACCTTGCATGGAGTTGAGTCAGTCTGCTCCACATGACTCTAACCATCACCTTGCATGGAGCTGAGTCAGTCTGCTCCACATGACTCTAACCACCTTGCATGGAGTTGAGTCAGTCTGCTCCACATGACTCTAACCACCTTGCATGGAGCTGAGTCAGTCTGCTCCACATGACTCTAACCACCACCTTGCATGGAGTTGAGTCAGTCTGCTCCACATGACTCTAACCACCTTGCATGGAGTTGAGTCAGTCTGCTCCACATGACTCTAACCACCTTGCATGGAGTTGAGTCAGTCTGCTCCACATGACTCTAACCACCTTGCATGGAGTTGAGTCAGTCTGCTCCACAAGCGATGCCTAGCTAGGCTATCAGCCACTGTATTATTCAGTCTAACACGACAGGCACAATGAACATTGGCCCCCGGCCCACACTCTATTACGAAACCTAAGAACATATTCTTTGTATCTTCCACAGACACATGCATATATCTTTTCCCATCTTTTAGCTGGCATCATCTTGAAATTGCATGATGGTCTATCTCGTGTGCTTTCCGCCTGTATACGAATCCTTCAGAATCCTTAGCTTCACTGGCTCCTTTTCATGGTCCTTCCAGACAATTCTGATCCGTGAGAAAAGGGTTGTTGGAGTTTTATACAATACTGATCCGTCTGTAGATTCATCTTAAAGAAATGCATGGGGGAAAAAACGGCATCTTGTAATGCCACTGAAATTTGTGGTCAATGATCATAGACCCGAGACCGACAATCACATCTTAGAAATCTCTCACAATACGATAATGATTTTGAGCTCCATAGCTCCTTCTCAATTTGCATCCTATTACCTATATAGTACACTACTTTTAGTGGGCCCTGGTTAAAACTAGTGCACTAAATAGTAAATGGGGTGCCTATTGGGTACTAAACCATGATACTGCATGTTGGAATAGTGAACATGTATTTTTTTTTAGCTTTAGCTACGAATGGAGAATGTTGGATGAATGTTATGAATGTAGAAATCAATATCTAACATGAGTTCCGGCTGAGGTCAGGGCCGGGTCTTGCTGTTCTGCAGTACTAGGCAAGACCAAAAAATGCAGCATAATCATGTATTTTCCAGAAGTGGAAGTTAGGATCAATTTAGGTTCTGAATGAAAGGTGAAAATATGTCTTTTCCGTATGTTTAAAATACATATTTTCCAGGATGTTGAAAAATAAGTAATTTCCAAACGTTGAAATCAGGCAAATTTTTGGTTCTGAATGAAAATATAAAATTTATAGACGTCTATGTTTGTGCCAAATCAGGACCGGTCCAGACCGGACAAAATCTAAACCCTACATAGATGTCTATGACCCTACATAGACGTTCAGATTTGGTCCCTACCGGACCAAAAACCAATGTCCGTGGACGTGAATATCAAAGACTGCACCAAAAAAAGCCGTCCAAAAGGCGTTGGCGCCGGTACGTGATTACTGATGCGGTAAACAAGGAATAATGAAGTTAGCTTTATGTGACATCTTTTTGAGTACGAACCTATTACACCTCTTTTGGAGCCCACAGTGTTGCCTGAAATTGAATTGTATCAATGCCCATCTATCTATGTGTTAAGCCTACCCGTTTGTAAAATACCCAAAAAAAAGACGTGCAAAGGACGTCGGTTCGTGCTTACTGGGGTGTAGTCTACCATGTCAGCCCGCAATGGAGTTGTATGAATACCTATCTATGTGGGAGGCCCATCATTTGTAAAACAGGCCATTGCTCCACATGAGTCTAACCATCACCTTGGCTTTATTAGTCTTGATTCTAATCATTTTGCCTATTTAAGCTCTGAATATAAACTACCTGACTTTATCAGGAGTTATCGTGAGCCTAATTTGCAATGTGTTTACAGAGCGGGAAATGCAGAAGTATTTTATTTTTTGCTATGATTAGCTTGTCAGAAATGTACGCAAACAAACGTGAAACCACTGATTATGACAATGGGGGGGGGGGGGGGGGGGACAACAGTTGTTTTTGTCCATTCCATATTGTCCATTTCACTTTGACCTGTCCTGTTTTTTAGAATATGTTGTTTGTTAAACATGAACAGCGCATTTTTTATAATTTGATTGGGCGCCATTTAGGTTTGGTTATTTGATCGGAGAAACCTGTAAAAAAGTGTCCTTTTCATTACATTGTCATCCATTTTATCTCCAGCCTGTAGACTACAGAAAAAATCTAAATCAAATCAAATCAAATGTATTTATAAAGCCCTTCTTACATCAGCTGATGTCTCAAAGTGCTGTACAGAAAACCCAGCCTAAAACCCCAAACAGCAAGCAATGCAGGTGTAGAAGCAGCTACATACTCTCTATACCCTATGCTATATATGCTTCATGATTTATGTTAGATCATTTTTTGAGGGGACAGGACGTTGGTGGTGCGCCATAGCGATGCATCTCTCTGGAGAGGCATAATGGGAACGGACAACCAAATAATTGCTTTGCGCACCTGCAATTTGACAAAGTGGGCACTGCTTATCACACGGTGGCATCAATGCTCACCTAAAAAGCCCTTAGGCCACTGGTTGAGAGAAATTGCCATTGTTTTCGGTGTAGAACTATGTGAGGTGTTATGTGTTGTTGGAGGTGCGTCTTGGTCAGTTTAGCTCAGAAAATTCTGATGCTGCCCAATGGGCGGGGCCCGGCCGGCCGTGGCTGGTGTCTTAATCGTTTAATGGAGCACCTAATTGGCTGCTTAGTGGGAGAGTTCAGTCATTGATTGGTTTCTACCCCAGCGAGTCTCTGTGTTTGCATTCCAAATGGCACTCTACCCCCTATATAGTGCACTACATTATACTACAGCCCTATTCCCTATATGGTGCACTACATTATACTACAGCCCTATTCCCTATATAGTGCACTACATTATACTACAGCCCTATTCCCTATATAGTGCACTACATTATACTACAGCCCTATTCCCTATATAGTGCACTATATTATACTACAGCCCTATTCCCTATATAGTGCACTACATTTCAGCAGAGCCCTATTCCTTATATAGTGCACTACATTTCAGCAGAGCCCTATTCCCTATATAGTGCACTACATTTCAGCAGAGCCCTATTCCCTATATAGTACACTACATTTCAGCAGAGCCCTATTCCCTATATAGTGCACTACATTTCAGCAGAGCCCTATTCCCTATATAGTGCACTACATTATACTACAGCCCTATTCCCTATATAGTGCACTACATTTCAGCAGAGCCCTATTCCCTATATAGTGCACTACATTTCAGCAGAGCCCTATTCCCTATATAGTGCACTACATTTCAGCAGAGCCCTATTCCCTATATAGTGCACTACATTATACTACAGCCCTATTCCCTATATGGTGCACTACATTATACTACAGCCCTATTCCCTATATAGTGCACTACATTATACTACAGCCCTATTCCCTATATAGTGCACTACATTATACTACAGCCCTATTCCCTATATAGTGCACTACATTATACTACAGCCCTATTCCCTATATAGTGCACTACATTTCAGCAGAGCCCTATTCCTTATATAGTGCACTACATTTCAGCAGAGCCCTATTCCCTATATAGTGCACTACATTTCAGCAGAGCCCTATTCCCTATATAGTGCACTACATTTCAGCAGAGCCCTATTCCCTATATAGTGCACTACATTTCAGCAGAGCCCTATTCCCTATATAGTGCACTACATTATACTACAGCCCTATTCCCTATATAGTGCACTACATTTCAGCAGAGCCCTATTCCCTATATAGTGCACTACATTTCAGCAGAGCCCTATTCCCTATATAGTGCACTACATTTCAGCAGAGCCCTATTCCCTATATAGTGCACTACATTATACTACAGCCCTATTCCCTATATAGTGCACTACATTTCAGCAGAGCCCTATTCCCTATATAGTGCACTACATTTCAGCAGAGCCCTATTCCCTATATAGTGCACTACATTTCAGCAGAGCCCTATTCCCTATATAGTGCACTACATTTCAGCAGATTCCTATTCCCTATATAGTGCACTACATTTCAGCAGAGCCCTATTCCCTATATAGTGCACTACATTTCAGCAGAGCCCTATTGGGGAGCAGGGTGCCATTTGGGAAGGGCGTGTAGCTACAGGGCCTTCGGGAAAGTATTCAGACCCCTTGACTTTTTCTACATTTTGTTACGTTAATGCCTTATTCTGAAAATAGTTTAAATAAACATTTTTCTTCAGCAATAATAATAATAACGAAAAATCGAAAACAGGTTTTTAGAAATGTTTGCAAAGTTCCCCAAAAAATATGAAATATCTTATTTACATAAGTATTCAGATCCTTTGCTATGAGACTCAGGTGCTTCCTGTTTCCATTGATCATCCTTGAGATGTTTCTACAACTTGATTGGAGTCCACCTGTGGTAAATTCAATTGATTGGACATGATTTGGAAAGGCACACACCTGTCTATATAAGGTCCCACAGTTGACAGTGCATGTCAGAGCAAAAACCAAGCCATGAGGTCGAAATAATTGTCTGTAGAGCGCTGAGACAGGATTGTGTTGAGGCACAGATCTGGGGAAGGGTACCAAAATATGTCTGCAGCATTGAAGGTCCAACAACACAGTGGCCTTTATCATTCTTAAATGGAAGAAGTTTGGAACCACAAAGACTCTTCCTAGAGCTGTCTGCCCGGTCAAACTGAGCAATCGGGGGGGAGAAGGGCCTTGGTCAGGAAGGTGACCAAGAATCCGATGGTCACTATGACAGAGCTCTAGAATTCCTCTGTGGTCATGGGAGAACCTTCCAGAAGAAATTGAAAAATTAAAGGAGAGCCGCACACACTAGGAGCTCAGATGCAATAATTTAATAAGTTAATGTACAACGTTTCGGGGTATAATAACAAACACTACAAAAAACATAAATGAACAGCATACGATCATAGATACAGTTTGGCTACATAGGCCTACAAACATTGACAATAGCAAAATCACAAGAATGGCTTCAGATCAAAGGGAGCAAGGGTTTTTAAACTAAAGATCCAGGCAGACTCTCGTTTTAACAATAAATTGGCGAGGTCACCCCCTCTCCTAGAACCTTCCAGAAGCACAACCATCTCAACAGTACTCCACCAATCAGGCCTTTATGGTTGAGTGGCCAGATGGAAGCCACTCCTCAGTAAAAGGCACATGATAGCCTGCTTGGAGTTTTCCTAATGGCACCTAAAGACTCTCAGACCATGAGAAACAAGATTCTCTGGTCGGATGAAACCAAGATTGAACTCTTTGGCCTGAATGCCCAGCGTCACATCTGGAGGAAACCTGGCACCATCCCCGCAGAACCATGCTGTGGGGATGTTTTTCAGCTGCAGGGACTGGGAGACTAGTCAGGATCGGGCCAAAGATGAACGGAGCGAAGTACAGAGAGATCTTTAATGAAAACCTGCTCCAGAGTGCTCAGGACCTCAGACTGAGGCGAAGGTTCACCTTCCAACATGACAACGACCCAAAGCACACAGCCAAGACAGTGAAGGAGTGGCTTCGGGACAAGTCTCTGAATGTCCTTGAGTGGCCCAGCCAGAGCCCGGACTTGAACCCGATCGAACATCTCTGGAGAGACCTGAAAATATCTGTGCTGCGACGCTCCCCATCCAACCTGACAGAGCTTGAGAGGATCTACAGAGAAGAATGGGAGAAACTCCCCAAATACAGGTGTACCAAGCTTGTAGCGTCATACCCAAGAAGTCTCGAGGCTGTAATCGCTGCCAAAGGTGCTTCAACAAAGTACTGAGTAAAGTTTCTGAATACTTATGTAAATGTATTATTTCAGTTTTTTATTTTCAATACATTTGCAAATATTTCTAAAAACCTGTTTTTGCTTTGTCATTATATGGGGTATTGCGTTTAGATTGATTATGAAATAAAACAATTTAATCCATTTTACAGTAAAGGCTGTAACGTAACAAAATGTAGAAAAAGTCAAGGGGTCTGAATAGTTTACGAAGACTCTGTGTGTTGCCTTTCTCTACCACGTCCGGTCTATGGTCTATCTGAATATTAAGAGTATCAAGTAAGTGAAACTTGTTTTAGCCAGAACGACCTATAGGGGAGGAGCTTACCTTCTTTTTGTGTGGTTTAAGACAAGTACACCAACGTAGTGATGTCATAAGAGAACATGTCCCCTGGTACCTCTTGGCATCAGTAATCATGGTCATTGTCAGACAGGCGGACTGGATGTTGAAGAGGGATATAGTGATGTCATAAGAGAACATGTCCCCTGGTACCTCTTGGCATCAGTAATCATGGTCATTGTCAGACAGGCGGACTGGATGTTGAAGAGGGATATAGTGATGTCATAAGAGAACATGTCCCCTGGTACCTCTTGGCATCAGTAATCATGGTCATTGTCAGACAGGCGGACTGGATGTTGAAGAGGGATATAGTGATGTCATAAGAGAACATGTCCCCTGGTACCTCTTGGCATCAGTAATCATGGTCATTGTCAGACAGGCGGACTGGATGTTGAAGAGGGATATAGTGATGTCATAAGAGAACATGTCCCCTGGTACCTCTTGGCATCAGTAATCATGGTCATTGTCAGACAGGCGGACTGGATGTTGAAGAGGGATATAGTGATGTCATAAGAGAACATGTCCCCTGGTACCTCTTGGCATCAGTAATCATGGTCATTGTCAGACAGGCGGACTGGATGTTGAAGAGGGATATAGTGATGTCATAAGAGAACATGTCCCCTGGTACCTCTTGGCATCAGTAATCATGGTCATTGTCAGACAGGCGGACTGGATGTTGAAGAGGGATATAGTGATGTCATAAGAGAACATGTCCCCTGGTACCTCTTGGCATCAGTAATCATGGTCATTGTCAGACAGGCGGACTGGATGTTGAAGAGGGATATAGTGATGTCATAAGAGAACATGTCCCCTGGTACCTCTTGGCATCAGTAATCATGGTCATTGTCAGACAGGCGGACTGGATGTTGAAGAGGGATATAGTGATGTCATAAGAGAACATGTCCCCTGGTACCTCTTGGCATCAGTAATCATGGTCATTGTCAGACAGGCGGACTGGATGTTGAAGAGGGATATAGTGATGTCATAAGAGAACATGTCCCCTGGTACCTCTTGGCATCAGTAATCATGGTCATTGTCAGACAGGCGGACTGGATGTTGAAGAGGGATATAGTGATGTCATAAGAGAACATGTCCCCTGGTACCTCTTGGCATCAGTAATCATGGTCATTGTCAGACAGGCGGACTGGATGTTGAAGAGGGATATAGTGATGTCATAAGAGAACACTAGCTAGGCTACCTCCTCACTTCAACACATTCCACTGCGTTCCAAATGGTACCCTGTTTCCTTTAAAGTGCACACATTTTCCACCAGGGCCTATAGGGAATAGGGTCCCATTTGGGACTCAGACATGATATTTTAATGAACTCAGACACCTCTCTCTCTCAATTTATGGCGTTGCTCCTGTAATGTGTGGAAATTTCTGTTTAAATATTTATATTGTCACCCTAACCTTGGCGCTCTTCATAGAGAAGGAAGAGAATCCACGTTGTGCAGCAATCTTAAGTCACGTTAGCCTGCCTCCCAAATGGAGCCCTATTCACTATATAGTGCACTACTTTTGACCAGGGCCCGGTGGACCCTGGTCAAAAGTAGTGCACTACGTAGGGAACACGATCTCATTTGAGATTCAGCCGTAGTTTTTTATTGTTGTCCTTTGTTGTGCCTTTGGCAGTGACGCACATGCATTAAACAACAGATAGCTGAAGCTTTTATCTAGATGACAACAATAAACACACTTCCTGTTCCTGACAGAGAGACAGACAGGTTTAATAAACTAGACTGCATCCCTGGGGTTTGTCCCAAATGGCACCCTATAGACACTGACTGTACAAAACATGAGGAACTCTTTCCAGCACATAGACTGACCAGGTAAAAGCTATGATCCCTTATTGATGTCACTTGTTAAATCCACTTCAATCAGTGTAGATGAAGGAGGAGGAGACGGGGTTAAAGAAGGATTTTTAAACCTTGAGACAATTGAGACGTGGATTGTGTGTGTGTGCCATTCAGAGGGTGAAAGTGCCTTTGAACAGGGTAGTAGGTGCCACCGGTTTGTGTTTTGTTTGTTTTGAGGCTGTTCTGGGGGCAAAAACTCAATATTAAATAGGTGTTCCTAATGTTTTGTACACTCAGTGTAATTCATAAAGAAAATAGGGGACTAGGATAATAGGGGAATAGGGGACTAGGGGAATAGGGGACTAGGATAATAGGGGAATAGGAGACTAGGGGAATATGGGATTTGGGGAATAGGGGAATTGGTTATTAGGAGAATAGGGGAATAGGATAATAGGGCAATAGGAGAATAGGGGGAAATGGGAGTAGATGAATAGGAGAATATTGGATTTGGATAATAGGGGAATAGATTAATAGGGGAATAGATTAATAGGGGAACATGATAATAGGGGAATAGAATAATAGGGGAATAGATTAATAGGGGAATATGATAATAGGGGAGTAGAGTAATAGGGGAATATGATAATAGGGGAATAGGGGAATATGATAATAGGAGAATAGGGGAATATGATAATAGGGGAATAGATTAATAGGGGAATATGATAATAGGGGAATAGATTAATAGGGGAATAGATTAATAGGGGAATATGATAATAGGGGAATAGATTAATAGGGGAATAGATTAATAGGGGAATATGATAATAGGGGAATAGATTAATAGGGGAATAGATTAATAGGGGAATATGATAATAGGGGAATATGATAATAGGGGAAT